>NW_010366183.1:216249-283995 GCF_000414095.1 Morus notabilis
TGTTGTTGTATTATGTCCGTTAAAACTACTGAATAGTTTGGAAAAGTAATGTATATGATTCACCGCACTTGCGTCTGTATATTACTGAAAATTGTAACTTATATATGTTCTTATATTCTGCCACGTTCACTAGTTTTGGGCTTGCGAGTTTCATATATATATATATATATATATATATATATTTGGTTTAAATGACGAGTTACCCAATCCCTACGATTTTTTTTTTGGGCTATCAGCATAGTGTTTTCATTTTTCATTCCTTTTCTTGGGCTCTGCATCTGGGTTGGAGACAGATATTCAAACAATGGAGCTCCATAATTGGGTTTGTGTGTTTGTTTGCATTGCATGCGTGCATTCGATTTTGATAGAAGCATAATGAGAAAATTACATGGCATGTCATCGAAATTTAAAATCTGTACATTTATATTACTAAACATTAATAAATTAGATACTTTTAAGTGAATTTAGTAGCGTAGATTTTAAGTTTATATGTTTAAGTGGCATAAATATAAAGATGACGTTATTTGAGTTGCATTTCTCAAATTTTCCCAAGAGTAATGTTGAAAAAAAAAAAAAATTTAAATCTACTAGATGATGCGTGTGGGGGATCGTTTTCTTTAGCTCTCGGCTTGTATTTCTTTGGAACAGCTTATTTTTTTATGAGAGAAAGAGGGAAATAAGTTAAGACTTGAGATGAATTAAAATTAATAAGTCAATAGTTTACATAAGTTAATAAATAGATCAGATTACTGTTTTTGTCCATAACTTGTCTGGTTATAAACCATAACTTGATAAGTTATTATCTATAATTCACGGTTTTTATCTATAAATTGTCTGATTATGAACCATAACTTGATAAATTTATCTATAACTTATCTGATTATGAACCATAACTTGACAAGTTATGATTTATTAATTTTTATAACTAAAAATTAGCCTATATACTTTTTTAAACTTTTCATATTGATTTATTTTCTATTATTTCCGTTTTTTTATTTCATTGGATCCGAGTGGGGGCGCTTGGTATAAAATAGAAAATCTAACAATTGTCAACTTAATTAAAACGTGTTGCTAGTATCTCCCTCTCTTCATATTTATTAAAAAAGTAAAGCTCTATGGGGAGATGAAAAATAGTTCAAATCAAGATTTTATTTGACTTTAACAAAAAAAAAAAAAAAAGATTTTATTTGTGAGTGTGGTACTGGCTAATGGGGAAATCATAACCCTCCAACAAAAAAAAAAAACTTCCCATTTCATTTTCTTCTATGACATTTGATAAAAAGATTTATATCATAATTTAAATCATAATTCATAATTTATTATAATATTTTTTTTATAAAAAATATACATAAATTAAAAATAATTTTAATATTATAATTTTAATTTATAAACTAAACGTCTCTTTCTATTCAATAAGAAGAAAATACAAAAGGAGTAGTTTTCCCTTTTTCAATGTTAGGTAGCCTCACAAAGTAGCTAGTTTGGTATATGGTTGTGGTTTTTCAAATCCCAATCAACTGTCAAAAATAATTTGCAGCTGAGATACTATTACAGCTGTTCAAAGCCGACCTACCTCATTTTTATATAGCTATGACACAACCAACTCATTATTTTGAGCTTCATGATTATAAAAGTTCTTCAACAGTAGATCTCATACGAATAGTAGAGTACGATATTTTCAACCGTTTAATTTAGTTAAAATCAAATTAAAATTTTAAATATAAAAAGTAAACAACTTTTTCTATTGATCACGATCCTGTGTTTTTCATTAATTTAAATTTAAAATTTAAGTTTTATAACATTAAAATGTTTTCAAAAATAATAATATTTATTATTTTATTATAATAAAAAATTTTCACATAAAATTATATATTAATTTAAATTAAAAATTTAAATTAACAAATTAAATGTGTGTATATTACTTTTACAATTACACAAAAATCTATGCAACTATAGAGTTTAATTAAAAGGCGGACAAAAAGCACTTTGTACAAAAGACTAATGCACTTTTTAAATTATTTAAAGAAGTTAGAGTTTGTAGGCTTTAGATTCGGCTTCCGCTTCTAATTTTTACTTTAAGTAAAAATAGTGATTTTCTTAAAAGCACAACAATCTTAAATTCACTTTTTAACCGTTAAAAATAAAACATGCTGATAGTTAATTTTTAAGAGAAAAAATAAAAAAAAATGTAATTATTAAAGTAACATTATTTTATTTTTATAACTGTTATAAATTTATCTTATATCATTAATAATTTATAGGTTATTTTTTCATAATTTATAAATTATCTTTCGTAACATGTTGGTTAATTTTCATTACATGTTAGTTATTTTTCATAACATGTTGGTTATCTTTTCATATTCTGTAAATTATCTTTTTATAATTTATAGATTATATTTCGTAATTTATAAAGTTATTTTTTGTAATGAAATTAAAAATATTTTATATAATGACATAAACAATAGACACAAAAAATAATGATTAAACATGAAATTTTCTACACAGAAATCTAATATATAGGAAAAAAAATTTCTCATAAAAATTGTGATATGTCGGTCTCACAAGTCACAATACCTTTTGGGAACGGGCAATCTTTTGTGGAAAATGTGCAAGGAAATGGAAGAGACTCGACAGAAGAAGATAGGCAGTTGTCTTACGGTCCATTTTGATGTTCATGTTATAGACACTATTCTCTCTATTCATTTCAAGATGTTCTGTTCAAAAGATTCCCCGTGTTGTTTTTTTTTTTTTTTTCCAAATAACTGAAAAGACTTAGACCTTGTTCATTTCACCGATTTGAGTTTTCAATTTTAAGTTTTTACACTAAAAAATTCTCAAAAAATGTAATATCTAATTTTTTCTGCTACAGTGAAAAATTCTCAGAAAATGTCACATCTCAGCTCGAATTAAAAACTCGAATTCGCGAAGTGAACGAGACCTTAGTACTCTTCAAGTCACATGCAATATAGTAGCAAAAAAACAAAAAACAAAAAAAGCCATGTGATGCAATATATTGGAGAAACATCTACTGACAGAAAGGAAATAGTGGGAGGGTTGTTTAGTTCGTTGATTTAAATTTTTAATTCGAATTAAGATGTTATTTTATATGAAAATTTTTTATTGTAATAAAAAAATTAAATGTGACTGTTTTTGAGAGCTTTTTACTGTAATAAAACTCAAATCGGTGAAATGAACGAGACATTGTGTTTGATTTAATTTCAAGTACTAGAAATTATTTTATTCAGCTTTTTTGAGTTCAAATGGAATAAACTTAATTAGCAGAATAACTTAAATTTTTCGTAAAAGATTTGGCTTTAATTAATATTTAATCAACTGTTGTAATTCTTTGCAGATATATATTTTTCTATTATTACAATTTTGAGAGGTTAATTACGTGGAAAGATTCAATAAAAAAAAAAAGGTTAAGCGATGCCTGTGCCCAATTGCCATTTCATAAATTGTACTATTCATAAATAAAGACTTCTATATATGCACATTTTTTTGTACAAAATACTTGGAAGATATGAGTAGCTAGCCATTATTAATATCGTACAATGCATCTCCATTGAATAGAGAAGAACCATGGCTTCCACATGTGATCTTAACATTGTAGACCCGTTTTAGCAAGAAAATAAATTAATTATCTACACATCATACAATTATCTTATATATATATATATATATAATAGCCGCAACTTCTTATAATCATGTATCAGTCCCAACTTTGTTACCAAATTTTTCAAGAAAGAAAACGTCATATTAAGATTTATAATCTACATTTATTATTTTTCTTAACTCAATGATGAAAATCAAGTTAAAATTCGTTCGTTATTATATATAACAATACCATAGGGAGAAAAATGAGAATTTTACACCACTATACTAGGGGTAATTATTGTACTTCGAAAGTCTATGATCATGGGCTGTGTCTCTTTGTTTCCTTCTTGAAGTGAATGATCATAAACTTTCTTACTTCATAGTACATCTTTGTCATATATTCTCACTATTAGAAATTTGTCGGTAAAGCTCAGATAATTTAAATTAATTAATGTAAAAGTGTCACCATCCATCACCAGTCAGTCGATGCTAGGCCAGCGATGAATCGTGATGAGAAAACATAACGTACATACATACATATCATATCATATTTACACATTTTTTTCCATACAAACTTGTTAGATCTGAGTTAATTACGTTCAGTTGCTCGAGTAAAATAAAGTGCAGAAAATAAAGGAACACACAATATGATATCGCAGTTCGGTGCGCACACCTACTCTGCGGGGTCACGCCCAAACAATAAACAGTTCACTATATTTCAAAAATTACAGACACTGGACGGACTTATTCACTCAAGAACTCCCTCCTAGACAACGACGCCGCTGTAACGAATCCCCACAGTGATTTGTTTAGCGTACACCACACGTCTTCTTAACTGCACGGTGAACTCCCTTCGACCGACAGAGCTTCCTCCTGAAAGCAACAAATCCCTCTCCCGAAGGACGATCTCAATAACGCACAAGGCTCACAAAAACTCACAGACTCTTTTCTGAAAATATTCTATTAAACCCATATTCTCTATAGTTGAAACCAAAGCCTTTTAATAATATCTCCAAAAGATCACGAGAATCTAATTTAAAACTAAAGCTCCGATTCTCTTTATATTTTTCCAAAATCTTCTCCAGCCATCTCCACGTCAATGCCTCCACGCACACATATATCTATACAATGACTTAGATATCACATTGGCTCCAAGTTAATCTCCCGTAAAATCCAAATATATATATGTATATATATAGATTTTTCTTTGGCCAAATCAATCTTGGATTACAATTCGAATTCACTTCAAATTCGAATCCAACCAAAAGCCAAAAAACTGGATAATCATCACAATAAAATCTCGACATAATCTTTTTGATCCTTATCTCTTTTGATCCTTATCTCATTCTAGAATCCCATTTAAATTCAAATAACTAATGCTTTATCTTTATCTCTCCAAATCTCAACCAATGTCTTATCTTTCTTTGACCAAGCCTTTATCCTTATCTCTTCAAATCTCAACTCAACAAAATATGCATCTGTAACTTCAAATCTGATTCGAATTCTTCTTCTGCAATCTGAAATCTTCTTGAACCTATTTTTTGAATTTTTACAAGATTGCCAATAAATTGTCAACTAATAAAAATACCTAACAATCTCCCCCTTTGACATTTTTTGGCAAAACTAACAAATGATCCTAAAAATTCAAAAAAAAAAGCGTAAAGGATTACATTGTTCTCTCCCTTTTTGACAAAAATAAGCCAAAGACACAACGAAAAAAAATAAAGAACAATAAAAAATTCACACCCTAGAACCATATTCAGCAGCTGATGTCGCAGATCATGTTGTAACATTAGTTGGAACACTCGGTGCAACACTTTGCACTAGATATCTTTGAAGGCATTGATCTCTGTAGCTTACTCCCCCTGAATTTTTCCTGTGTCTTACTCCCTCTGAATTAGTACATGCTTCTAAAGAAGTATAAGCCTTATGACATCTCAAATCAGATTTCTTTACCCACACACGTCTAGAAAAATTATTTTTCACATCAATCTTCACGTCAGGTGTCTTTTTTGAGTTTGCAGAATTTGGTGGATTAATAAGCATATATCTCTTCAAAGTATTTAAATACTTGTAGCATCTTTCTTGGTCTTATGTGGCCATGTATACCGCAGTAATGGCATGTAGGGACAAACCTTCTATGTCGAGGGGATGAGATAGTAACCTTCCTACTAGAGGAAGTCGGAGGCTTAGAGGCAGGCGTCTTCTTTACAAATACTGTTTTGGACGTTGAGCTCTCACTAGTATAGCCAAGGCCATGTCGATCACCACTCGCTTTTCCTATCGAGAGAATGTGATCCAATTTTGTGGTGCCAGAATTCATCATCTTCAATACCTTTTGAGTGTGCTCCAATTCAACTCTTGTCTCCTGCAGCTTTTTCTCCTTTTCAATAGCCCAAAATTCATAGTTTACAGTAGCCATCTTAAGTACATCATTCTCTTTAATAAGCCCATCGACTGGCTCCCGCAAAGACTTATTCATTTTAACCACCAAAACCCATTTTTTGAACATGCTTTCATATGCCTCCTGGATTATCTGCTAAGTTAGTTCTTCACCATCGCTGGAACCGTCAGAATCTGAAAAATCTTAATTTTCTTTTGGTTTTCCAGAGTGTGTTGCAGATGATGTTGTCGATGATGTTGCAACATGAGTTGTGACACGATCTGTAATACTGCAGTTTGGAACATCTTGGTAGACATTGAACGTAACATAGTTGTTCACATGATCTTCATCTTCCTAGTTACCTTCAGAATCCTCATCACTCCATGTGACGTTGAGAGACTTATTCCTCTTTTTGAGAGTGTTAGCACACTCATACTAAATGTGCCCGTAACCGTTGTACTCCCGGCATTGAATTCTCCTATTCTTCTTCTTATCATTGGAGGAATTTGTAGCTCCCCTATTTTTCTAAAAATTGTTGGAGTTGTTGAAAGTTGGAGCTTGATTCTTCTCGTTGAACTTCTTCATCACCCTGTTGAAATTTTTAGTCAATTGAGTAAGAGACTCCACTAAGTCTTCATTTTCTTCTTCAACATTATCTTCCACTTCGGCTTGGAAAGCAATCCCCTGAGAAATCTCCTTCTCCTTCTTATTTTGACTTAGATTCATTTCAAATGTCCTCAGTGATCCCATCAATTCATCAAGTCTCATAGTCTCAGTTTTTCCACCTCTTCAATAGCAGTGACTTTGTAGGTGAATCTTTGTGGTAAAGATCTCAACGTCTTGCTGACAAGTTTTACCTCAGGAATTTTTTCACCAAGAGCAAAGGATTCATTAGCTATATCACACAACCGTGAATTAAATTCAAAAATAGTTTCACTTTCATGCATTCGGAGATTTTCAAACCTGGTTGTGAGAATATTCAATTTGGATTATCTGACGGCGGCAGTTCCCTCGTGAGCAATCTCCAAAATCTCCCATGCTTCTTTTGCCGATTCACATGTAGATATCATCTTGAACTGGTTGATGTCAACTCCATTGAATATTGCATTGAGAGCACGAGAGTTGTAGATGGCCAACCTGTCTTCATCAGTACTCCAGGACTCTTCGGGTTTGAGAGTCTATTTTCCTTCTACATCTTTAGTTACTGGATGTTTCCAGCCATTCAAAACAGCACGCCAGGCCTTCTCATCTTAAGCCTTGATAAAAGCCTTCATCTAGGCCTTCCAATATGAATAATTCGAACCATCAAGCAGAGGGGGACGTACAACTGAACCTCCTTCCTTTAGAAAATCCATTCCAAACATAACAGATCAACTCTCTAAGATCTCACTAAACTTATGGTCAGTGAACCGTTCTGATACCACTTGTTAGATCTGAGTTAATTATGTTCAGTTGCTTGAGTAAAATAAAGTGCAGAATAAAGTGCAGAAAGTAAATGAACACACAATATGATATCACAATTTGGTGCGCACACCTACTCTGTAAGGTCACGCCCAGACAATAAATAGTTCACTATGTTCCAGAAATTACAGACACTAGACGGACTTATTCACTCAAGGACTCCCTCCTAGACAACGACGCCGCTGTGACGAATCTCCATAGTGATTTGTTTGGCGTACACCACACGTCTTCTTAACTACACAGTGAACTCCCTTCGACCGACAGAGCTTCCTCCCGAAAGCAACAAATCCCTCTCCCATTGATCAAGACAGCGAAGCAGTTAGAGAAAAGTTAAACAAGTTGGTGGCTGAAGACTGCAGCTTCATTTATCAGCTTATATTTTAGTTGTTGAGTTGTCATGTTGTAATTGGTTGTTAATAAACATATAAGAGTTGTTAGATTGTAATGTAATTATTCTCAGAGTTTTTTACTCGTGAGCATCTGAGATTAGAGTTTTCTTCTGAGAGAGAATTCTGGGCTTGTAATTTGGGCTTTCTTGGGTGAGTGTTTGTTTCCTGAGAATTTGAGAGAAACTGTGAGAAACTTGCGTGTAAAGAGAGTATTGTACAAGATTGAGTGCTGGTGAAAGATTGAGGTGTACTGACAACTCTGATAGTGGAAGATCAGAGGATTCTGGAATCCTTGATTCTGCAAACTTGTCAAATGGGCTTGACATTGCAGATGTTCTGTCAGTTTCAAGTGCTGATCCTAAGGACCAATGGATCTTGGATTCTGGGTGTTCATTCCATATGACACCCATAAAAGATTGGCTTCTTAACTATACTGACCTTGAGGGAGGAAAGGTGTTGATGGGCAACAATTTTGCTTGCAAAGTGGTTAGTCTTGGATCAGTAAAGATCAAGATGTGGGATGGGACAATTAGAACTCTCAAGGATGTGAGACTTATCCCTGATCTAAAAAGAAACCTAATTTCATTAGGTATGTTGGATTCCAGTGGTTGCTCATACAAATCACAAGGCAGAATTCTGAAGGTTATGAAAGGGATAATGGTGGTAATGAAAGGCTATCTGTAACATGGTATTTACATCTTTCAAGGTTCCACTGTATGTGGAGAATTTTCTGTTTCAATCACTAAGGAAGATCAAACCGAGTTATGGCACACGCGTCTAGCCTACATGAGCATGCAAGGCATGGAGGAATTGGCCAAGCAGGGATTGATAGACAAGAACATAATCATCAAGCTGAATTTTTGTGAAAACTGTATTCTGGGAAAATCACATAGACTCAAATTTGGTAAAACAATTCATAGAACCAAATATACACTTGACTATATTCATTCTGATCTTTGGGGGTCTCCGCAAGTACCATTCTCTCTCTCTAAGTGTCAGTATTTTATTTCTTTTATAGATGATTTTTCTAGAAAAGTGTGGATCTATTTTCTTAAAACAAAAGATCATGCATTTAACAAATTCCTAGAATGGAAATCACTGATAGAAAACCAAACTAGTAAGAAAATTAAGAGATTGAGAACTGACAATGGCTTAAAATTCTGTCACAAAGAGTTTGATGAATTCTGTGCTAGGAATGGTATTGATAGGAAACATACTTGCATTAGCACCCCTCAGCAAAATGGATTACCGGAACGTATGAACAGGACAATTATGAATAAAGTCAGGTGTATGATTATAGAGTCATGATTATCCAAATCTTTTTGGGCAGAAGCTGCTGCTACTACCTGTTACATTATTAATAGATCACCATCATCTGCATTAAATTACAAAGTCCCATATCAAGTGTGGTCAGGGACAACACCTAGTTATGATCATTTGAGACCTTTTGGTTGCTTTGCATATGTGCATATGAATCAGGGGAAACTAAATCTTAGGGCTAAGAAAGGCGTCTTTCTTGGCTCTCCTTATGGAGTTAAAGGATATAGGGTTTGGCTCATTGAGGACAGAAAAAGTGTAATCAGTAGGGATGTTGTTTTCAATGAAATTGGGTATTATAAGACTAACATGCAGGATAAGAATGAACTAGCTTTGCAAGTTCCTGCAAAACCTAATGCATCTCAAGCTGAGGTTGAATTTGAGACAAATGATTAAACACCATATCAGAATCAGACAGTTGGTACAGAAGAACAAAGCAATTTGAATCAAGGTGGAGCTTCTGACAGTCTACCTACTGCACCACCTACTACTGTTTAAGATGAGCGAATTCCTGATATGACAGACTTGGAGGACACTGAAGCAGCTGAAACTACTAATGAAGAACCTGACTTGGCTTACTATGTTCTGACTAAAGATAGAGCCAGAAGACAAATAAAGCCACCATCCAGATTTGCTCAAGCGAATTTAATAGCTTTTAACCTCAATACAGCTGATGCTGTTGAAGAAAATGAGCCTGCTAATTATTATGAGGCTCGGAAATGTGCTGATTAGGATAAATGAAAGAAGGCTATGGATGAAGAAATGAGTTCACTGAAAAGAATCACACTTGGGATCTGGTACAGAAACCAAGAGGACAACATGTTATTGGCTGTAGATGGATCTTTAAAAGGAAGCCGAGTATTCTAGGATTTGAGTTGCCTAGATAGAAGTTAAGGCTCGTGGCCAAAGGGTAATCTCAGGTTGAAGGAATTGACTACCATGAAGTTTTTTCGTCTGTAGTCAAACACAGCTCTATCAGAATCATTTTGGCCATTACTGCAATCAAGAACTTGGAGCTTGAGCAATTAGACGTAAAAATAGCCTTTTTACATGGTACTTTAGATGAGAAGATACTTATGTCACAACCTAGGGGATATAAAAATGGTGATGAAAATGTGGTATGTCTTCTTAGAAAATCTTTGTATGGACTCAAACAATCTCTTAGGCAATGGTATAGGAGATTTGTTGAATTTATGCAGAAATAAGGATTTTCTAGAAGCAAATTTGATAGCTGTGTATATCCTACCAAATTGAAGAATAAGTCCTACATCTACCTCTTGATTTATGTTGATGACATGCTCATAGCATGCAACGACATAACTGAAATTCAGAAATTAAAGTAAGTGTTAAATTCTGAATTCGAGATGAAGGACTTAGGACCTGCAAGAAAGATATTTAGAATGGACATCTACAGAGATAGAAGTAGAGGAGTTCTCACTGTATCGCAACAGGGTTATTTAGAGAAAGTCATCAAAGTCTTTGGTATGACCAATGCCAAGTCTGTATCTACTCAAATTGGTACACATATCAAGCTAATTCCGGTTAAAGATGAAGATGCTGCTGCTGAGGAACATATGAAGAATGTCCCTTATTCAAACAATATAGGAAGCCTAATGTATGAAATGGTTAGTACTCAGCTTGACATTGCATTTGGAGTTGGACTAGTAAGTAGATTCATGAGTAAACCAGGAAGAATGCATTGGCAAGCAGTTAAGTGGCTGCTTAGATACATCAGAGGAACTACTGGATTGAGATTAGTATACACTAAAGGCAGAGATGAGGAATGTAAAGTAGAAGGCTACTGTGAGTCAGACTATGTTGGAGATCTAGATAAGAGAAGGTCTCTTTTTGGGTATGTGTTCACCTTTGGTGGAAATACCATAAGTTGGAAGTCAAGTTTACAACATGTGGTGGCCTTATCTATTGCAGAGGCAGAATATATTGCTATGACTGATGTTGTTAAAGAAGTGTTGTAGCTGAAAAGGTTATTAAGTGAATTGGGATTTGATCAACTTGCAATTCCAATCCACTGTGATTCTTAAAGTGTAATACACTTGTCAAAGAATAGTGTATTCCACGAGAAAACAAAACATATAGACGTGAGGCTACATTTTGTGAGAGATATATTGGCAAGAAAACTAGTGGATATAAAGAAGATTTCAACAAATGTGAATCTTGCTGATATGCTGACTAAAGTGATTCTTGTAAGCAAGTTCGAGGATGCATTGAACTTGCTTAGGATTTTAGTTATGTAGCACTCATTGCTGTGGTAGGAGTTCCAGTCTAATTATGTTAATCAATTGTCAACCAAGGTGGAGAGTTGTTGAAAGTTGGTGTCTCTAATTGATCAAGACAGTGAAGCAGTTAGAGAAAAGTCAAACAAGTTGGTGGCTGAAGACTGCAGCTTCATTTATCAACTTATATTTTAGTTGCTGAGCTGTCATGTTGTAATTGGTTATCAATAAACATATAAGGGTTGTTAGATTGTAATGTAATTATTCTGAGAGTTTTTTACTCATGAGCACTTGAGATTAGAGTTTTCTTCTGAGAGAGAATTCTGGGCTTGTAATTTGGGCTTTTTTAAGTGAGTGTTTATTTCCTGAGAATTTGAGAGAAATTGTGAGAAACTTGCGTGCAAAGAGAGTCTTGTATAAGATTGAGTGTTGGGGAAAGATTGAGGTGTACTGACAACTCTGATAGTGGATTTGGACTGGAGTACAAACTCCTCCCCTGGGGTATGATCGCATTGATCTGAACCAAGTAAAACTGGTCGCTTTCAATTAGTTTCTTTATTTTGATGTTCTCCGTTCTTCTTGTTTGGCTGGTTTTCTAGTGTTGTCTTTCATCCTAATTGTGCAGATCAAAAAGGGTGTAATTTCTAACACAAACATATATATATATATATATATATATATAACATAGTCATAATAATGCAGAATATTTAAACTTTTAAAAGCTTACAAATTCCTAATCAAAACACGAAAATTCTAAAACTTAAAAGGAGAAAGGTGCTTGAAAAGGGTTCTTTAATTATAAACATAATTTTGTGGAAATCCTATTAAAGCCGTAAGGCCAATTCTCAAAAACTAATATCAAAATTTGGCCACTACAAGTCTTATCCCATATGTGCATTCACTTCGATTCACTTCCCCCGATCACTAAGCTTTTATCTTAACATTTTTCTTTCCTTTTTCCTGCAATACAAGGAATCCTAGTGAGCTAGAAAGCTCAGTAAGCGAGTAGACTAACTACTCTAAATATGAATGTAATGTAACATAATAATTGCTCAATAGAAAAGAGACGTGAATGTAAATGTAGACATAAGCAATATTAATTCGAATACCTAATTCAATTCCTTATAATTTTTCTCAACATACATAGTATTATAATTCATAATTTTTACCAATCGATAAGTAATTTTAACATAACATACTTTGTATCCTAATATGTTTCAAAAAAGAGTGTATTATACTCCAATACCCATAAACTCGTCATATTAAATATTCATGTTATCCATTGACTATTACTTTGACTTTCATAAGTCATACTCAAACGTATGAGAGTTATAGTCTTAATGTACCATAATCATAATTATATGGCATCATAAATCATAATCTAACATACTATAATCATAATCATAAGTCTTAATCTTAACATACCATGGCCATAATCATACCATATCATAAATCTTAATCAACTTCTTACCGTAAACCGAAGCTTTCCCAATCAGTCATGTACTCCCATAAACACAATCGTGCATAAGATAATAACACGTTGATAGTAACTAAAATCTAAAACACATAACTACCCCGAATAATCTAGCGTACCCATATTTACCTTCTAATTAGGGGTTCACAACAATCAAGAGAATATTGGAAGACAACATAATCACAATATTAATCACATGTTCCCATTTAACATGATCATAGTTAAATCTAACTAAGAAACATACATAATTTAAATCAATATGGTCTTATCATGCAATAATCTTACCATGTCGTATCATACTCTCATACTCATAACATAACCTCATATCATATACTATCATGAACTAATCATTCTATAATAAATCGTGACACAATATTATTATGTCATAACAAGGTGCATAACTTATCACATACTCAATAAATTAGTATCTTATCATGCACGTACTAATGGGCCCGTGGGTCTGCCTTATACGGCTGATGCTTAATAATGTGGGGGTCTTAGACTCCAGCCTGATGGGTCTAAAGAATCGCACACACGGACATCGTGTACCATTTAACAAATCAGACTCAACTTCCATGAGTGTACCACTAACTACATGTGGCTTACCTATAACACTCAAGTCACAATCCATTAACATTCACATAAGTAGTAACGTGGGTGTTCATAAGGCTTTATCCATTCTTGCCCGGCCAAGGCTCAGGAAATTCAACACCGTGACTTAAACACAGATCCAACGACCACTAGAGTCACCAGATCTAGAACCCTGGATCAAAGATCATAAAGTCTATCTAGCAGACTTATTTAAATCATAACTATCATATTAGCTCTTCTAACAGACCGGCAGTGCCCACTACTATGAAAAACTAATCATATCTTACTATATGCCAATGTTCATAAGTGAATGTCATGCCAACAAAATCATGCCCTATCTTACCATGCTACTTCATATATGAGGCATGTTATTTAGATGCTCACATAATTAAATTACGCATATTCTCATTTTATATACCACGTCATGTGCATTCTTATAATCACCATAAAACATGCGAAACCTTAATGCTCACATACAATTAGATATTTTTCATTGAGGCATAACAAACATATTCGTTGTAGCATAATAGGCATAAAACATTCACAGAGAAGTTAAATGTTTCCATATCATGTTCATGAATATCATAAGCAGCACGCTAAACAATAAAAATAGTACATAAGGCATTATTATATTCATATTTCATACTGTCATAAAAGATCATGATATTCTTACATAGAATAACAAATATAGGTCACAAGTAAATCGTAAGCATCACTTGTGCTGCAAGTGAGTACTCTACTTATCTTAAGCATTCATATATCCCAAACGTAAGCTCCTTACGCTTCGTTCGATTCACACACAATGACTAGTGCTCACCTAATTTTAGTAAATATTTTCCTGTTAATTGGAGTGTTACAAATCCTTTTAAAAGAAATACAACACTCTAGAATTGTTAACAAATTCCTAAAAATAGGAAACCATATTGTTTCTTTTTCATATCTTAATTGGAAACTCGTAATTATAATCTCGCCTATTCTTTTAAGAGTAGTACAACACTCTAGAATTGTTAACAAATTCCTAAAAATAGGAAACCATATTGTTTCTTTTTCATATCTTAATCGGAAACTTGTAATTACAATCTCGCCTATTGTTTTCAAAAAACATGGTTTGAGGTTAAAGAAGACTCTTTGGAGTTTAATAACCTTGTCCATACCTTAACAAAGTAAAAACAAGTGCTTAATTCATAATATGACTGTAATTTTTTTAAAAGAAAATCCATCAAACCAAAATATTTAATTAAAATCCTTAAATCTTATAGATATAATTTTTTTTTTTTAAGAAAACTAAAAGAACAAAACCTCATAACATGAGCTTTCATTATCCTTAGACATTACCAAAAATATAATCTAGCATGAATAGTTAGATTTTCAACTAAACCAACCAAAATCTTTGTTTTGTCAAACTTTTCGTCATCGAATATGACACTCAAATTACATACATATTTATAGATATTTAAATAACTATAAGCTTAATTTTTAACCATAAAAATCCATATATCTAACCGATCGTTAATATCAAAGTATCAACTCCATATCTAATAGCACAAATGTTGACCATAGAGCAACGTCTATCAAAAGATAGATTCCTCGACTCCTACGAAAATATTCATAACATATTATAGGTAGATTAAAAAATTATGGGACCACAGCTCAATCAAAGTACACTCATAGAGCTTTCTTTAGAGATATTATAAGCTAGGTTTCATATTCAATAAAATAATAAAAAATAGTCCGTAATCCATATTAAAAATTACCGTAAGGAATTGACAGATTTTTGTATGAATTTGTACAAATCATATCTAATTCTAGAAAAATTATTTTTGAGTAATTCAAAACTCACTTAAAGCTTAGGATGTCTATTTTAAGAAAAAAATCAACTGAGACAAAACAATATATAAAATAACTGAAAAAATAGAAACTTCACAGCTGGTCACAAAAACTTACTCATGATCATTTTGTCAAACATATAGCAAGCAAACTTCAAACAACTATAAAATAAGCTTAATGATCATAAAAAATTAAACTCCATAATCAAAATACACAATCTAACTCAGTTTCATGGGTTTTTAAAGGTTGAGAACTCTCACCCTTGAAGAAACGACGAAGTTTGGCTTTATTTTGATTATTAACTCATGCCTTGGATTGGGAAAACATGTTTGGCTTGAATAGTAGATTTAGAGGTATTAGATATCATGCATAATCATTTAAAAACAGATTAGAACTCACCCAACAAAAGAAATTGATCAATGAATAAGTATTGGAGAGGAAAACATACCAAAATCAATTTACAAACATCTATTCTCAGATTAGGGCTTAAACCCAATTTTTGAGAGCTTTCTAGGGCTCAAAAATCATCTCCAACTCAAGAAAATCAAGGGAGGTGTTAGTACTATGAGTTGGGAGAAAGATTTTGATGGACAATTGGAGTTTTGAATGTATTTGGTAGGTTTTCTATGGCTCATCTAGACAGTTACGGGATTCTTTATTTTTTTGAAAAAGATAGTAAGGTCGGTTTTCTCTTTTTTTTAATTATTTAATTTTATTTTTAACCCAATTAAATTTCTATTGGTTGTGGTGTATGGTGACTCCCAAAAAACCAATTAGAAACTTTTGAAAACTCCATTAGTTTTTTTGTTTTAACCTACACATTTTTTATAATCGCATTTTGGATCCCATATTTTCAAAAATTATGTTTCGATTCTGTATTTTGCCAAAATTATAAATTTGACCCTGAAATGGAATCTTTATAAAAATTACACTCTTGACTAATTTTGATGTTCCGATTAAGAATCCGATATTAGAAATTCAAATCAGAATTTAATTTACTAATTTTACTCCAAATAATATTTTTTAAGAAAAATTACCCTTGGATAATAATTTCGTCGGATGATGCATGAGTTAAGGATATCTAAATCTCCTTAATTGTCATGAGAAAATCATAAAACACATAATAATTATAGAGTTCACAACAAGATCTCATAAAAATCTATGATAAAATTTGGAGAGTGTTACAAAAAGAAAACGTGTTAATTCATTCATTACGAATCGTACTTTTATTTAGAAAACACCGTACCAATTTTGAACATTCCATTCGCATTATGAATTGGATATTCAGTATTATATATTACCTATAATAAATGTTTTTAGTTATTAGCTCTCTTAGTCCATGAATTATAAGTATTATTTTATTTCGGTCACTTAACTTCTTTTTCCTTGGTATATATTACTGCTTGATTTTTGATTTTTTGAAAGTTTTGGCTCTTGATCATTAAAATTGACAATTTTTTTAAATTTTAGAAAAATAATCATCTCTCAATCGCATAATAAATGAAAATCTTACCGGAATAATTGCATTAAACGCAAAATTATTTTTTATTGTTATTGAAGATCTCAAAAACTAAAATATTTTACATTTATGTAACTATTTTTGTAAATCTTTTATTAATCATTATCCGATGGAAATGCGATAATTTACATTAAATTTGATATCGTTCCTTAATGTCAGAGAGTAACACCATCAAAAAATTGAAAGTTAAAAAGTAATTTGTCAAAAGAAATTTGAGAATTAAAGTGGTACAATGTTCTTAGTTTTAGAAACTATACTTATTCTAATAAAAGATTTCTCCCTATTTCTTATACTAGACTAGACTAGTTTAGACTAGAAAGACTAGATAGATATAAAATTGCAAGTGTCAAACTATTGAGAATATATTAGAGGCACCAAATTACAAAACTAATTGGACGACAAAAAGATCTTATTAGTGTAATGTTGTATGGCTGAGAACCACAACGAACTGTAGCCTCCAGTTAGAACCACGTCTCTCCTAAAAAAAAAAATTTTAAGAAAAGGTTAGAAACACGTGGAAAATGCAAAATCAGACCGCGTACGGTCAAAAGACCCCACAAGGTCAGCTTTAGCTAATTTCTTGCTTGATTCTGACATCACCACGTGCCATTTTAATAAAAGAAAAAAAAATAATTTACATATATAGTCTCTAAACTTGTTAGTAAGTGACAGTTTGATCTCTAATTTTTATTTTTAAAAAAATGACCCACAACATCTTTAAAAGATGACAATTTGATTCTTTCCATTAAATTTCGTTAAATTTTTAACAAAACATGTCACGTGACTCATCGCGTAAATTTTTTTTTCAATAAAATGACTTAAATGCCCCCATTATAAAAGCCGCCTTCTTCTTCTTCTTTTCTTCTTCTTTTTTTCTCCAAATTTCATCTCCAAAAACACTCTCCTTCTTCAGCATCTTTCTCTCTCGACGTCAAGGCTGGCAGATCTAGGTTGGAGCTGGTTGAGGTTGGGCGCGTTGGAAAATGGGTTCGCCGGAGCTGGTCGCCACGAAGGTGGTCGGGGTTGGGCGCGATGGGGAAGTGGTTTGTTGAGGCCGATGCTGGGGTCGCCGGAGCTGGTCGCTACGTCGCTGGGGACACAGGAACAGAGTTGCGACTTCATGTTTTCAACCATGGCGATTCCGCTCTGCAACTTCATGTTTTAAACTATGGCGATTCTGATATGCAATACGCAGCCTCACCTCCTCCCCTTGCTCAATCACAGACGTCCTCTTATCAGAACTCACCACAAAAATCTCCATTTCACCTCCGCGTCGACGTTCCGGCCATCTTTGTCTCTATCTCCCTTTCAATCTCTCCATTTATCCAATTCAAGACCTGTTCCTTCACCGCCACTGAAATCAGCATCGATTAACGGCTACTCGGTCCACGACGACGCAGAGGAGTATTTAGAAAGCTGCAGGGAGGCCGAGGTTGACTTATCCGAGAAACTCCATAGGTGGATGGCTTTTGTAAGGTCAATCTTGCCAGGCGGAAGCTGGTGGAGCTTCAACGAAGATGTCAAAGTTCAGATTTTGGTTGAGCCGGTAATTGTGTCGCTACTTTAATTCTATATTAGAGTTCGGATTATATATATGTATCTGTTACACCATGGTCGAGACGTCGACCACTCTCTCGGATGACAGGCGCTGAGGACTCCCCGTTGAGAATTGGTTGCTGGCGTCGAGGGAACAGCTGTAGCTAAGGTGCCCTTTACGTCGAGAGATCATATGTGGCGAGAGGTGTCGAGCATAATGACTCGACTTCTGAGGGCCACTGCGTCGAGACAGCATGCCCAGTCAAACCTATCAACGGTCTTGTCAACTCGGGGAAGGAAGTACTGGTCCAACTGCTACTGCAGGAGTCAGGAAATCATACGGCAGATGAGAAGGATCATCTGCCTTTCCTGAGGTTATCATCATGAAAACTCACCTACCATCCCGCAAATCGAGGACGGAAGATGGCTTCCTCCTTGGGAACTGAGAAGGCACGATCACATGTAAAGGCCTATAAATAGAGCCAAGAAAACCCAAAAAAGGGTTACGCACCATTTCATTACAAAAAGAAAGCTTGTAATCTGCTGAGATGTTAGTGCATTCACAAGTGGATTAGGCAAAGAGTTATTCCCGAACCACTATAAAATCATTGTCTCCTTTACATTATTTTTTAGTTTTAATCCTTAGTCGAACCTCGAGTGTCGTTGTGAGGGTTCTTGGAGAGATAATCACGAGTTGTCGAAAAAACACCGTCAACAGTATCTACTTTAATTCTGGGTTTTTGACGAAGGAATGAAAAATATTTTCAAAGGCTTTTGGGTAATTAATTTATTGCAATTGTTTTTACAAATTTATGCTTGCAATTTTTTGGTTTTGATTATTTGTTTGAAAAGTTTTTTTGGTTTTAATCTGAAATTGTTGATTTGTGAGAAAGTGGAGGAAAAGCTGTTTATCTGTGTGAGAAAGAGGAAAAATGGTGAAATTTGGAGATGAAAGAGGGATTTACAGCTTCGATTTGTTGGATTTGGAGATGATATTTGAGGAAAGAAGAAGAAGAAGAAGAAGAAGAAGAAGGCGGCTTTTTCTAATGAGGGCATTTAAGTCATTTTACTGAAAAAGAGTTACGTATGGGTCACGTGACATGTTATATTAAAAATTTAATAGAATTTGATGAAAATGACCAAATTGTCACTTTTTAAAAAGATTAGAAGTCGTTTTGCAAAAAAAAAAAAGATTAGAGATTATACTATCACTTACTAAATGACCAAACTGTATGTTATTTTGACACTTTTGATCATGTGACGCGTATGTGAGTATGTGTTACGGAAATGAAAGTCATTTTTCACCATTAGAGCCTCTGTTGAGAGCAATGACCTTTGAAAATTAAGGCATCGTTCATTTCACCGATTCGAGTTTTCAGTTTTAGGTTTTTACAGTAAAAAGCTCTCAGAAGATGTCATATCTAATTTGTTTTTTTACTACAGTGAAAAATTCTTAGAAAATATCACATCTAAGCTCGAATTGAAAATTTAAATTCACGAAATAAACGAGACTTAAGAGTTGTTTATTAAAACGATTGTATTTAGACACATTAAATGACTATGACATTAATATAAATGAATAAATTGAGTAAAAAATAATCTTCACTATCCTCAGATACTCACACGCGCATCACTTGATTAGAATCCTAAAATATATATATATATATACATCATTTTGGATCAGTCCTTAATCGTAAAAATTTTTAAATTGAAGAGATCATTTGTCAAAAAAAAGAAAAAGAAATAAATTGTTAAATTTAAAAAGTTCAGGAGGCGTTCGTTAAAAAAACCTGAAAAACAACGTCCTTACGGTTACACTTACTATCGATGATACATTGATGACACGTGTTAGTAATTTGTCTATCCTTGAGCCAGTTTTCGTGTGGTCAATTGAAGAAAGCCTACAACTCCAAGCAACAGTAACGTTCCCGAAATAAGCAACCCTCTATCTCTCTCCTCTTTCTCTCTCCATAAAACCAGATCTCCCAAGTCACTATTTTCACAAGGCTTAACTAACAAGCAAACCTTATAGTTGAAGCTTAAAAAAAAAAAAGAAAATAAAAGAAAAGAAAAGAAGAGAAACTCCCAAAGCAAAAGCAAGTTAAAGAGAAGAGAATTGCCGAGCCTTCACTCCAAAGCCTCTTGTTTTTATGTTCAAGAGATTTTTTTCTTAAATAATTTGTTTGGGTCTTCCGAGAAAGCTGGAGCTGATCATAATCAGTTTTAGAGAGAGAAAAAGATCATGGGTTCTCTGACTGCTGCTTCTTCTCTCCTCCCATCAAAGCTAAAACCAAATAATAATTCATTCTCTCGTATTCATGAGCACCAAAATCGTCTCTTTTCCGCGTCTAGAAGAAAGTCACGATCCAACAAGAAGAACAATATTAACCGTGCTATTGTTCCTGTATGTGTAACTCCCTCTCTAACACACACATATATATATATATATATATGTATATGTATGTATTGTCTATTGTTTTTATTTTTCTTTTATATTTTTTAATTGGAGTGATTTTTTTTAATATTATTCAATATTTTTAGGTTGCAAGGTTATTTGGGCCAGCAATATTTGAAGCATCAAAGTTGAAAGTACTTTTCTTAGGAGTTGATGAAAAGAAGCACCCTGGGAATCTCCCTAGAACCTACACACTTACACATAGTGATGTCACCTCTAAACTCACCTTGGCCATTTCCCAAACAATAAACAACCCTCAGGTAATTAGTAAGTATATATATCAAAAGATGTGTTTATTTATACAATTTAAGTTATATTATTATGATATTTTTTTATATAAATTTAAATTTATTTTTTTATTTTAATATATTTTTTTCCATACACAACTCAAATATCTTTATTTTGATGTTCTTTGTTTATTAGCCCTTTTTAATTCGTTGTGGGATATGAAAAAAGTGGAAAAATTTGTGGAATATTAAATTAAAGTCTGGGTTTTTTTTTTTTTTTTTGGTTTGAATAATTGTAGTTGCAGGGATGGTATAACAAGTTACAGAGAGATGAAGTTGTGGCAGAGTGGAAGAAAGTGAAAGGAAAGATGTCTCTTCATGTTCATTGTCACATAAGTGGAGGCCATTTCTTGTTAGATTTGTGTGCTAGGCTCAGATTCTTCATCTTCTCCAAAGAACTTCCTGTGGTAATTGAACTCATCTTTTGATTTAGCAAGTTTTAAACATCACAAATCTTTCATTAAATAATTATCTATTTTTTTTATTGTCAAATCACATAAGAACCATATTTTTGAAAAAAAAAAGGTGAGAAATCAAAGAAACTCTCACGATTTATAATTCTCCGTATTAACTTAGGTGATTAATTTTTTTAAAAAAATATTAATGGATTTATTAAGTTTTTTTTTTTATAGATTTTTTAGTACGTCGTCGTGCACCAATAAATCAAGTTTTTTAATTGTTAAATTTATATATATATATTTTAATTTTTATACATTTTTATGTAGATTTAATAGATAAAAATTTAATCTATTAATATATTAACGTACCATAATCCTCTTTTTTAGCGAACTTACTTAACTAAAACTAAACATTTCACTCCTTTTATCATCCCAAAATTATTTTTAGCTATAAAAAATCGGTAAATAAAATAAAATTACGTGGGGCCCTTTGTGATTGCGTGAAGGTCTTATATTTGCATTTATATTGGGACGGGAATCATTGGTGACGTATCATAATATTGCTGATTTATGATGATAGTTACTATTAAACCTCTTAATTACACTTTTGATTAGTGATCCCTAAATAAGAATTTATTTCATATGAAAAAAAATATAAAAAAAACAGGTATTGAAGGCCTTCGTTCACGGGGATGAGAACCTGTTGAAGAACTACCCGGAACTACAGGAAGCCCTGGTGTGGGTTTACTTCCACTCGAACGTTCCAGAATTCAACAAAGTCGAGTGTTGGGGCCCACTAAAGGATGCTGCCGATGGGACCCACAATCACAACTTTGATGACAAAGAGAATAATAATAATAATAATAATAATAATAATAATAATAAGAAAATTAAGGAGGCAACCCCAATAAGCAACTGGGACTTGCCCCAACGATGCCAAGAGGAATGCGAGTGTTGTTTCCCTCCAATGACGTCTTCTACGGTGGCCACCTTATATCAATGGTCGGAAGAGGTTGCCAATTTGGATGAAAAAACTCCCCGTGGGTCCCACCAGATTTGTCAGCAACAAACCGAACAAATAATCTAGATGACGATGATGATGATGGTGATGATGATGATGATGATTAAGTAGAAAGATGGAGCTTGCTGACTTTTTATTTTAATTTTAATTTTATTTTTTATGGGTGTGTGCAAAATTTGTTTGTTGGCTCAATCATGTAAGTATTACCTAGTTAATTCAGCGCAACAAATTCTTCCACAAGAACCAGTGGAATTAGTCTCTCTAGATATATGTTATTTTGTCGGAGAATGTCATTAGTCTATACAAAGAATTCAAGTTAAATGTTGATATTACTATCATTCATTGGGCATGTTTATGTAGAGTTTTTACTTTTATTTTTAGTCAGTAGAAAAATAGAAGTAAAAAGCTCTCATAAATAGAGCATTGTTGTTGTTGTTCGAATTTTACCATTATTATTACTATTTGTGATCCTTGTAAAAATTTGTCCTTTCGTTTTCCCAACCAGTAAACTTGTATCTAGTTGGATTTTAAACTGTCTGGCATGTATTTGTTGATCAAGTTTAGATAGAAACATTAATAAATTAATTTCTTTTAATTCAATATAATTATGATACGATTTCTTTCTTCATGAATAATTTATGATATGTGTGGTTCACAATTCAAGTTGAAAACTTAAATTGTGTATGTAAGAGAAAAATATTATAATAAAAAAGTTAAATTTCAATTTTTTAAGAGAAAATATTGTAACAATAAAACTTAAGTGGTGAAAAGTAAAAGGCTTTAATATTTACTAAATTTTGAGACACATCAATATAAAGAGGGACCTCAAAGTACAAATATCCCATAGAAGTTTTCCTAAAAACACAAAAAAAGACCAAGAGAGGTGGGACTAGAAATACTTTTTTTTTGTCTTACATATTATGGTCATGTTCTTTTCGCTGATTCGAGTTTTGCTACAGTAAAAAGCTATCAGAAATAGTCACATTTAACTTTTTTGCTACAGTAAAAAGTTCTCACACAACATCACATCCCAACTCAAATTAAAAACTCGAATTAGCGAGCCGAACGGGCCCTAAGTGCCATGTATTCATGCTAAGCCACTATTAGTGTCGTGTCAAACTCGTGCTATTTTACATTTTGATTGACCAAAGTTTGGCCGTCCATATTGACACCACCGTCAGTTGTCAATTTTTTCTACTTTTTTCTCAAAAAAATATGCAAAAATATCTAAGAATTTTTTCTGATACGTTAATAAATCGGTAGGTCATGTTTTATATTCATCACATTTATATAAAATAATGAAAAAATAAAAAAGTACACTATAATAATTAGAAAAATCTGACCTACCGATATGCTAAGCGTATCAAAAAATCTCTCCAATATTCATAGAGTTTACGTATAATGTTTAAATTGAGTCGCTTTCTTATTATACGTATAGCCAAGTTCACGTGGAATTTTCAAAATCATACGAGTAGCTTTTGTATTTCCCAAAATAATGCCAATCAATTATAATTAGAATCAAACAAAAATGTGAGAAACAAATCCCAACAGCTTTCTTATTATACGTATAGTCAAGTTCATGTGGAATTTTCAAAATCATACTCCAGTAGTATTGGATCCTTAATTCGGATTCTTATCCAAAGTTGAAAAAAAAAAAGATTATATACAAAACCAAGTAAATAATATTGGTCGCTAACGTAGCATCATCCCGAGTTATTGGAAGGTTAAACTAACAACTAATCACAGAAAGCTTAGAAATTGTGCTAATTTTAGTTTTTACACGACATGGCTAATTTCAAAAGATTCTTTTATCTTGTCTTTTTTTTAATTTTTTTTTTGGGTGTTAAACGATGTGCGTAATTTCATGTTTATAACTCCAATCTGATAAACAACCTCATTCAATTAGTTGCAGCTTGCCTAAGACAGAAAATACCTCTCGTGGCTGGAACAAGAAAGCTACAAAATTGTGAAGAAGAATGATAAATTTATTTACAATGAGAATTCTTTAAATGTGCTACACCAAAATGTTTAAAAACATAAATATAGTGTTTTTCTCTTTCAAATATACAACGCAAGCGAGCAGGTACAAGTAATTGACAACACCTCCCTCTATATACAAACCTCTATTAAGTGGGAAACAAAAAAATATATATATATATGTAAGAATAATCTTTTTTGGAGTGGAACAAGGGAAATTCCACTCTTTTCAACTCCTCCTTAAGCCTTTCAGTCCCGGCAGAATCCCGGCCGCCCATGTGCTTGATTTTAGGCAACAGTTTGATGTAGCTCTTTGAGCATGATGAATTTCAGGTGGCGAGATAATCAGATTCTTTGCTCATCCTGTGAAGGCACGACAAGTTCTGGAGGATGCCAAGTAAGCAGTAAGCTAGCAGAACGCCTGCGGTTACCGAATAACGGTTCTTCCAAGAGATGATGCTCCAATTTCACTGTCTGTGTTCTGCAATAAGAAGTTATAAATTCACAAGTTATTTCTTCAATCTGTCTGAAGTAGAGACAACTAGATGAAAATGTATTGTCCGTGCATAAATTTCAGTTCAAATTGTTAACAACATATGGATGTGGACGGACGCAATTATTTTCTGTAAGGAGCAGTTTATGTGTAACGTTTAACATCTCGTCAAATAAAACTACCGATGCATAAGCTTGTACGAATTTGGAATAAAAAATTGAATCAGAGAAGCAGTTCTCAAGAAATTCACTTATAAAACTTTTCCCAATGGTTTCTATACTCAAAACAAACTTGAGAAAGGACTTCGAAACTACAGACATAATTAACAGTGCGGAACTTCTATGAATTCTCGCCATCAACTAAAAAATCATTTACCTGAGATTTAGGAGAAGGGAAAACGTTCCAAAATCTAAGTGTTTCATCTCCGGCACCTGTGACAATTGTCTGAAAACTAGACGTTTTAGCAATCAAGAGACGGGCAAACATTTGAAGCATTTGCGTTAAAGCAAAAGAAAATTTTATACCTGTCCGTCTGGTGAGATAGCAAGATATAGGACACGGTAGGAATGACCCGTGAGAGTTGCCAGCTGCATTAGAAGAACAGAGTAGAACATCAGTAAAGTGGAACTAAAACACGGGGTGTGTAATTATGAAAATAGAACTATGCATTCATACCTTTGACATGGTAGGATATCTCCAAACTATTATCTGGTTTTGGGAGTATCCATGGGTGCTCACAAGTTCGTTCACATTTTTAGACCATACAAGATTACAGACCTGCAAATATGAAGTAAAAGAGATTAGATACCCACTTCTAAAACACGATTTTTTCCCCTATCAAATATATATTTAGAACAACAATCTTCTTTTATCATTTTTTTTCTTTTTTCAGAAGAGTCCAACAAAAACTTTCACCAAAGCTCAGATATTGGAATATCATTGCCTATGTAACATATAAGGAAGCTAAGGTACCAAAGTACATGGCAAATGTGTTTGTTGCTAAGAAAATAAGGGAGGACATCATCAAGCGTCAGCTTAAAACAGGTTTCTGAATTTCTGTTTCTACAATCTTCATAAACAAATTTCAGGTGTCTGATACGATTCTTGATCCAAAACTCAGAAAATGAACTGAATTGAACTTGTATTGAAGAAGAAATATGGAATTCTACACGTGTACACTCACAAACCCCAACTTTGGTTGGTATTCGAGAGACCGACCCCCTCTCCCTATAATTGGTTTTCGCAAAGCCCAATCCATGACTAAAACCCCACTTCATCAGCTACTAAACACTTTATTTATGCTACCCTTATATTTCTAACAACTCTAACTGACTTAACAGAATTTCTAGCCAACTTGCACTAACAAAACTAACTAGAATCCTATCAGTGTCCCATGCAAGTTTCAAATAAAATGAGAAGGGCATTACGGCCAGAGCCAGAAAAGCAACCTGGCTTCCGGTGTCCATGCAGCTCAAGTGTGAGTTAGTGGTTGTATTCCAGAAACGAATACATCTGTCTGCAGTTCCTCCACCAGATGCAAGAAGTCCATGAAGATGGGGAGACCATGCAATGGCTTTCACTGCTGCTGTATGCTCACAGTATTTCAATACTGGCTGAGTTGAATGCTGATTCCAGACAAACAGCTGTGCATCAATCAGATCAATTATTAGTCATAAATTAAAGAGAATTAACATAAGCTAAGAGAAGTCGAGCACAAAGAAATTTTAAAAATAGTTAGGATCACATACTCTATTATCATTACCCCCTGATGCTAACTCGCGGTAATCATACGACCATTTCAATCCACAAACCTAAAAGACACATCAATTCACCATTACGCTGTGTTTTAAGAATTGGAGAAGCACAACAGCAAGCTAGAGAAAGGTAAAACTAGAAATACTGATTATATGATGTCAATTTTTTCATCTAAAATCAGTAAATGCTACTTGAATTGCTGAAAAAATTATAGTTGACAGGTTGAGATGGAAGTTCACTCGAGCTGATAGACACAGGAGTCTGACCTCTGACTTGTGGCCAGAAAGTTTACTAACAAAATCATCCTGAGCACGTATATCTCGTAGAAGAATACTCTTGTCCCGGCTACCAGAAGACAACAAAGATGAACTCCAAGCCAAGGCCCCAACACGTAATCGATGGCCCTCCATCGTTCTTACCTTCTTACAGCGAGATGCATCCCAAATCTACACAAAGGTAACAGTGAATTAGCAAATGTTTTTGAATATATCAGATACCAAATATTAGATAAGAGTTATAAAGAAGCATAACTAAAATAAAATCAATTTCTATAAACCAAACAATGAATAAAAATAAAAGTTCTGAAATTTCAATTTCTGCTAATTGGTCACTAAAGCAAATGAGAATCGATATTAAGTTCTGAAATTTCAATTTCTGCGGCTTCCTCTTGTAGAATCTAATGTAATTCTGTAAAGTTCTCATTTTTTTTCAATGTGAAACTGAAAACTATTAGTTAGTCACAGATACATAAAAATTAGCATACACTTTCAGCTTCATCATCATTCCTTGCATTATTTTGATTGGTTAATCATGTTCTTCATCTTTGTTCATAGTTCTGTTGCTTATAATAACAACCTTCAACTTGCACTTCTCATTTCTTAACCAGCTTTTTGATATTGACTAATCCATATACACAAACACGAAATCCAAATGTGAGCACGAACCAATTGAGTAATAACATCTAACCTGGACTTTTCCATTGCTAGTACCAACAGCAAGATGCGTCCCACGCTGAGCCCAACCCACAGAACAGACACTGTCGTCGATTCCCAAGTCGCATAACTTAGTCACCTGCAAACAGAATACCATTATAGATCAAACATCTTACAAACTAACACTCCAAAATGATCCAATAAGACACCAAACGAAAGCACATTGTTATAACAATCGCAAGAGCAGAAAATTCCAACCAAAATAGCTAACCTTGCTACTACAAGCATTCCATAAATAAACGCAATTGCCCAATCCCACAGCTAAAACATTATGCGAAGACCAATCCACAAGATTCAGATAGAAATCGTCTTGCAATGCAGGCGCATCCAAAACCTAAACAATGCACAAGAAATTTCCATGAATCCAAAGAATTAAGTACCAAAGCACAAAACTTTAACAATCAAGACAGGAAATCTCAACACCGAAAATCCGAATCAATCGCAGATTCACCTTATACGGCGACCTCGGAACCTTCCTCGGAGCCTTTACGGGACTATTGTGAACTCCCGGGACGGCGTCATCGAATCCGAACGGCGAAAGCGAGTGCATCGAGCGGCGAGTCTCGGTCTTGTACCGGAAGATGTTCCGGCTCGGCTGACTCATCGCGAAGCTTCTCTTCTCCGGCGTGACCGGAGCCGCGACGCCGGCCTCGGGACCGAAGAGCGCGGTCCGAAGGAGAGCGGCGTAGGCGCTGGAGTGGTCCTCCCGGCCATCGGCCGGCGAGTTTGCCGGCGGAGAGATGTCGAAGAGGGCGAAGTTGGAGCCGGATCTGCTAGGGATGAATCTGTCGGAGTAGATGGTTCGCGACGGAGACTGCGAGTGGTTGGAGTTGATCATGCGGTCGATTTGGCGGGACGGAGTTAGGGTTTCGAGCGCGAGGGAGGTCCTGGACATGGCGGAGGGGAGATTCAGCTGCGAGGAAGACGAGGGAGGCGAATGCGGGCTTTGGTTGTTGCTCAGTGGTGGCACGGAATGATCCTCCATTGGAGGATCGAAGAGAGGAGAGAGCTTAGAGAGATTTGTTAGAGATGTAGGAGACGATCCAGATTCGAGAGAGGAGAGAGAGAGAAAAGCTGTTAATTTTCCCGGGAAATCTAAAGAGTAAAGAGTAAAGACGCAGTTAATTTTCCCGGGAAAATAACCTTACTAACTCGCTTTTTTTTCTTTTCCATTTCTTTTTTGGGTGTTTATTTCCTTATTAACTAACTGCGTTGCAATTATTGCTTATTTTTTTGTTGCTTCATAGGAAACTTATTTAATTAGCAAAAAAGAATATAATTATATTCCTAATTTGAAGATTAAACGTCAAAGAATCTATTATTGCTTTGTTTTTTTCGATAATCTCAATTATTGCATTTTTTTTTTAATTTAAAGAGTCAATTGTTTATGCCAAACTTGTGTTCTTGGGAATCCATTACGCCAGCAATGACAATTAGAAGAGGTCTTCTATTGCCCACTCATCTTTTTATTTTTTATTTTCCCTCTCCCCTATTTATCAAGTTATTTGTTGAAGACCCCTTATCAAAATTATTAAAAAAAAAAAAAATCTTCATAAAAACCTAATATATAAGAAAAAGTTCTATCCCAATTTTTTTTTTTAAAAAGTTTTGTTTTTTCTTTTAAATCTTGTTAGAGTTATTTTAGGAGTTCGCTTTCATGTCCCTTCCTTCAAGTTATTAATTGTTATTGCTCTCCCTAAAAGCTAGCAAGATGAATTATTTCTTTTTTTGCTTAAAGAAAGATGATTATTAATTAACTAAGAAAATTACACTTTTTTCCAAATAAAAAAAATTAGAAAAGAATAAAGTTATATCAGAGATCTTAACTCTTTAATTTACCAAAATCTTTTTACTAGTTATGGTAAAAAAAAAAAATTAATTTTCAATTGTTAGATACATCTTTTCTGTTAAGAGTTCAGTGAATGTTCTGAATTTATGTTAGTGTCAATAATTGAAGTTGAAATACAGTTAAGAAACATCTTCGCAGTGGGGAAATGATTGTAGATCAAATCACATGACCTTGTGATAAGGAATCTTTTTTTTTTTAATACTACACATCTGGCTGCCAAAATGAATAAAATAAAATAAAAGCCATGAGAAAGGACAAGTAAAGACCATTACTCGCTTCTATTGGTTTATTTAATTAGTTGCCATCAAATCATTCTTCAACAATGACCAACGAAGAGTTCTGCAAATCAGAGGCATTTCTTTAGACTTGTTCTTTTAGAATTTAATTTGAGTATAATTTTTGAGTTAAATTTGAGTTATAGTTTGAGTTGAATTTGTAATTTGAGTTTGTGTTTTTGTGTACATTTGAGTTATGGTTTAAGATAAGAATCTTAGTTTGTGTTTGAGTGAGTCAAAACTTAAATTTGTATTTAGATAATATTTTAATAAAAACTCAATGCTGATGAAAAATTTTAATAGGGTATATGAGTCGGGTTTTATTCGTCTTTTCGTTATCAACGCATAAAAAAAATCATCTCAATCAGAATTAAAACGAAAAAGTTATAACATTTTTAAGAATAGAAAAAATACTGTTCATTAATTTGAGTTCGAGTTTCTGAACTCGAGTTGAAGGGAAAACTTGAACTCGAGTTTTAGTCCTAAACTCGAATTTGAACTCAAATTTAAACTTAAAAGAACATGTACTCGAATAAAGTTGTAACTCGAATTGATTTTTTTTGAGTTTTTCGCTAAAAAAAACAAGCCCTTTATTTTCTGCAATGAGGTCAAGCAGAAAAAGAAAAAAAAGATTGAACTTCAATTTTTAATGTAATTCTCAAGTTATACCAAATTGCTAGTTTTCAGAACTAAACGCTTCAATCTATATGACCTTTTTCTTTTTTTTTTTTGAAAAAAGAAACTATATATAATAGGACCATTTGGTAAAAGGAAACTCATTGTGGTCCAATGCTATAATTAGAGCCCCACTAGTGAAAGTTGTAAAAAATGCATTTGCCATCAATTTTTCAACCTTAATGGAAACCTATAATGGCAAAACATCCACAAAGAAGAAGTTGTAAAAATCCATTCCCCGTTATTTTTTAATCCCTAAGAAGAAGAAAGTTATTTATGGATATAATCTTTTCTTAAGAAGAAAAAACACTAAAGAAAAAAAAATGTATAAATGTATTTGTCTTTTCTTAGGAGGAAGAAAACTAAGATAGATATAATCTTTCTATAGAAGAAGAAAACTATGTATAAATGTATTTATATTTTCTTAGGAGGAAGAAAACTAATATAGATATAATATTTTCTTGTATTTCCCACTTGAATTACCTAGTTTTTATTATTCCCACATAGGGATTGGCATTCTCTTACAATGCTAACGATGCTTCATCCAATTAGAAGTCATCAATAAATTACCGTTTTATTCTGACCACGCCACTCTGAATTTTCCGGCCCCATTCATTTCACCGATTTAAGTTTTGTTACAGTAAAAAGCTCTCAGAATCAGTCACATTTAACTTTTTTACTACAGTAAAAAACTCTCACATAAAATCACATTTTAACTTAAATTAAAAACTCGAATCAGCGAACTGAACGTGCCCTCAGTTTGTTAAACTATTTCCTCAACTTTCTCACCTTAATCTTCACAGAATTGCAAGTCTAAAACTACAAGTTCAGATTCTCATTTATTCGCAATTAAAAAAAAAAATGACTTTTGGGAAAACTTGAGTTATTTTTAAGTTCTAAATTAGTCCTTTCTGTTGCTCATAAACTTGGCATAGTACTAAACATGAAAAGAAAAGAACTTCTGGGTTTTTCAAATTTACTCTGTTGTTTAAAATGTGATTTACAAAGAACTGCAAAAAGGAAAGGAAAAATCTCAACTTGCTTTTGGAAGGTAAGAAATGGATCTCACCTGAATCCTGACCTGGAACCTACAAGAAGAATTTTGGTCTAAACTCTACATTGTCCAAAAACCAATACAAAATGTAGTAAAAGAACTCCTCAGCTAATGTTACAAAAAGAATCAATATCACAAAATTCACAAAACACAAAAAAGAACAATGACCATTCATCATAAACTCAGCGAGGAGGAGCCAAGTACTCATTCTCCATCCCGGAAGGCGTCGTTCGGGTGCCGGAAGCCGTCGGGGCTCGAATATGTCCAACCATTGAGACCTGCAACGCCTCTTCCTCATAAGCCCTTCTCTCCAACTCATCCATTCTTGACCTCTTCTTAACCCTCACAAACATGGCCACAAGAAGCAATCCTAAAAGAAAAGCGCCTAACGCCGCGCCCACCGAGCTTCCTACGGCGACTTTCCAAGGCTTCTCCTTCTTGCTCTGTGGCTGCGCCGGTGACGGCTTCTCTATAATCAGCCCAAAGTGGCCATTCCTCTTGGCCACACAGACATAAGGAGATGCTTGCTTTGCCAGTGTCACTTTTCCATCACTCTCGAAGCTAGCACACAATGGAGTTATGGAGGAATTATTGACCACCCTTGTGACGTTCTTAAAGTCTATTTTAATGGGGTTGGCTTCAGTGGCGATGATCCCGAGCTCGAAAGGGTTACCGGAGTTCAGATCAGTGCCTGCATTGTAAGCCAATAGGCCTAAAACAGGGGACACAAGTTGGTAACCTGATAGGTCATAGTTCTGGTAATATATGGACGACCAATTGTATCCCAAGTTTTGGCTAACTATCATGACCCTCTCCACACATGAGTGAATGGTGACGCCAACCCCGAGGTGGAATTCCACGACTTTCGCGCCATATCGCCGGAGACTGCCGCAGCGGAACCTCGCTGTGTTGACCTTTATTCCGGAGAAGTTGGCCGGTAAGCGGACCAAGTAAGGTAGTCCGGTTGGTAAGGTGGTGTTGAAGGACTTGAAAGTGTAGTCTCTAATGAGAAGGTCTAGAAGATGAGATGATCTGATGCCTTGAGCTTCGGTTCTCGTTGATGGCAATAATGCCCATGAGAGAATCACTAGAGTGAGAGATAAAAAAGTGCCCATGTGAGAGAATTGGTTCAGTTTTGAGATTTTTTTGTTCCTTTTTTTCTTTTTAGAGAGAACTTAGTTTGGTTTCTTTGAAGAATGTAATCCAAAATTGGTTCAAATTTTTGATGTAAGAGGAAAAAGTGGCAAAGCGTAAGGTTTGGAGTGTTTGCTTGAGTTTATAGTTCATAAAGCTTTGGTTGTTTAGAGAGAAAGCAAGTAAAAGTTTGAAGAAAGTTTGAACCTTCTTTCTCATTATGTTGGTCTTAAGAGAAGGGATAGAAGTTTGGTGGTTTAACTTTAACAATAAAGTTGGCCTCATTTTTTTTTTTTTTTTTTTTTTTTTTTTTTTTTTTTTTTTTTGGGCCGGAGTTCGGCTGAAGAAGACTTTGCTCAGCTCATTGTTTGGACAGAAGGAAAAACTATTTGCTTTCTCTGTCTTGGAAACCAAAAAATAGAGATGTCAAACCAAAAAGGAAAAGAAGAGAGAAAGAAAAAAAGGTAAAGTGAAATAAAAGTTGACATGGCTGGGTTGGGAGAAATGATTTTGTAGCGTGGGCGATGATAACACTTGATGGCTATAGGAGGTAAAGAAGGGCTTGGCGTGCTTAGGCAAATGAAATGAGAGCATTTGTTTTATTTTATTTTTCTTAGTAATTATGTGGTGGGGTATAAAATAATATTCTAACAATACAATAAATATATAATTTTATTAGATTTTCATCAAATTTTATTAAATTTTTATATTTTCAATCTCGTAACGAGTCTCATGTAATCCATCGACTAAAAAAAGTTGTGCAATATTGATAGATCATTTTTCCATATCGTATCACTAAAATTTTCTCTCCTTTTTTTTTTTTTTTTTTTTTTTTTTTTCCCTCGATTGGTTTGCTCTTTGGTGGCTTAGCACTCTTATTTGTGTTTGAATACGTGTTTCCCACTTTGGAGACTTTGTGGGGCTCACGTTAGTAAGCATGCCATTCCATTTGGTTTGCTTGTACGGGGCCAATTTCCTTTGTGTTTTTCCATGTTATGATCATGCTTAGAAGTATTTAAGATTTTGGATTGGGGAGAGGGGTGAGTTTTTCTTGCATTTTGACCGTCAAAAGATCACAAGATGATTCATAGAGCAACGGAGCAAGCTAACAACTAAAGAAGACGTTAAATGAAACAATTGATCCTTCCATTGCGAGTTAATTAAGAAAAATGGACGCAACTTTGATTCTTAGATATTCATTAAAATTCGTTAAGTTTGTTTTCCTTTTGTTTTAAAATATGATTTTGGTGTAATCTAACGTTAGACTCATAACAACAAATTACGGGTAGGATTTATGGATTAAGACTTTTTGTCTTATCCTATCTCAAGTCTCCTATTGACTAAGTACAGTTCAAACAAGAATGATTGCATTGCTGGCCGTGTTTGAGAAAGAATTTGGTCCATTGAAAGTGATCAAGAGGAAATGAAATCATTCCTCTTTTCACCGAAAAGATGAACAGAAATTGAAAACATTTTGGAGGAATGAAAGGTTCAAGAAGCCAAAAGTAGCATTCTTTAAGTACGAAAAGAGTGGATAAAGATGTTACATTACATATTATGTATAATAAGCAAGACAATATTTACTCAATATGAGAAAACCAACTCGCCCAAAACAAATAGTTGGTCACTCAGGAGCATCTCTGCTCTAATATATATATATATGAGTTTATTTTCTTTTATACAATATGAGATTGAACCTGCAACTTTCTTTCACATTTAAACATCCCAGTGCCACTAAACCAAACGGTTTTAAGCAAAACATGGGTTCATTTTCATCCAACAAAAGGATATATACTTATATATATAAAGGTTATTAAAACATAGAAAATTCTCCCAAAAAAAAAAAAAAAAAAAAAGCAAAAAGAAGAAAGACCTTAGGGGCAACAGATCAACCAAAAATGGAGATCTCTGTGTTTTTGTTTTTTTGGGTCCTCCATGAAATCAATGGAAGTTGACATTAGTCTTGTAAGTCAATCCAACTCGCCAATCAGCAGGAGCAACATTCGAAGCTATAATGGTTTGTTTGGTTGTGTAGGAAGTGACTCTAAAAGAAAGAGATTGGCCTCCGAGAGTTGCAAAAGCTTGGTATGAAGCTCCCCAATTGTGGCTCATGCTTATCCATCCTGTTTTGCTTCCCTTCACTGACATGCTTGCAATGTCACCACCTCCTCCCACATTCATCACATACACCAGCAACCAATACCCATTTCCTTGGAAGCTGAACCTTAGCCCTCCTTTCCTTACGCATGGCACTCTACAAGACGTAGAGAGATGCATTAGCTTATAAAAGTGAGAATTCATTATAACTCAATCTGTTTCTTTTAATTTTGTTCGCGTTGTCGTTTGTTTTAGCTTATCAATTTAATTTTCATTTTATTATTTGTTTAATATGTCGTATGTCTTAGTGGCTATTTTATTATCGCTCGTGAATAAGTGACAAGTTGACACATTCGTAATTGTATTAGACAGATGTAAATATTAAAATATTGAAATCAGAATTGTGTTTCTCTCTAATTTTTGGGGGTCCCCCCTTAACCACAAAGTTGACTTAACTCTTCCCATTTTGCCGCGTCAAAAAACTACTACTTCCAAATATACATTAGACGTTAGATTTTGGTAACTTACTTTTATGCTATGTTTGGTAGGAAGGAAAAAAAATAAGATAGAAAAAAAATATAAAAGTGATGAAAAATAGTAATGATGGAAAGAAAATTGATTTTCTTTTATGTTGTTTGGTATGAGAAGATGAATAGAAAATGAGCTTACCTTCACTTGTTTGGTATTAGAAGTTAAATTGGGATGAAAGAAAAAATCTTACTCGTAAATTACTTTTATACCCTTAAATTTTTTGCTTGGATGTTGATGGAAAAAAGGGTAATTTAGTAACTTTGTTCACTTTAATGAGTTATCTCCATTTTTCATCCCATTTTCTGCCCACTTGTAGAAAGAAAAAAATAGTAAAGCCCACATGTATTATTTTCCCTCGCAAAATCCCTCCACATTCTTCATTCCTTCTATTTTTCTTTCCTACCAAACATACTCTTATTGTTACAATGTCCAGGTTGCATAAACAAACACATTAATAACGTTACATGGCATATGTAATTGTTTTGTTACATCATGTGATTTGGTGATTGTTTAATAATGCATTTTATTGTGATAGCAAGAAGTGTAAATACGTACCGGCGGTACTGAACGGGGACGATGCCGGCCTTCCACCATGCAATTCTCATGAAAGCGGGTTTGGACATGTCGAAGTGGAGGCGGGGCGGGTTGCACCAGCCGCCGTTGTTGGAGTCCTGAGACCAGTTGGGAGGACAGATGTTGGTGGCGGTGATGGTGGTGAACCCTGAGTAACAATGTTTGGACTGAACACATCTTATTTGAAAGCATTGCCCACAAGCATAACCGTTGTTGAATAATGCTGTGCTTAAGGCTGCTGTGTCCGTTCCATAACCGTTGTTAAACAAGTTTCCATACCCACAAGCTCCTCCTGTAATTCCAATTAGGGGCAAAAAAAAAAAAAAAAAAAAATCCTAATTATTAACTTTTTTGCCTCCCTTTTTATCTCCTTAGCCAATTGATCCTCTTATGTTCCCTTTTTTAAATTGATTTTGGACCCTTGTTTTCAACTTTTTCACAAAGTCATAATCACGATTATATTTGGTAAAACAATCTTATAATGGGCATACATTTTGTAAAAATCAACCAACTTCTAAAAAGTTTTCATTAATCGACATAAAAACCGATAAAAAACATTGCTTAAAAACAAAAATTAACCTAAAAACTACCTCGTGATAAAACATAAACAAATATTGTGAACATAATAATTTATACGCACCCATAGTCTCTTGTGCCGTCTCATCACCGTAAAATGTAGCATAAGCTTTTTCCCAAGCGCTTGGTCGGTAGTAGATGGTTCGCGGCGAAGCAACTTTTGCCGCAGTTGTTCCGGCTAACATACGTGCCATCAAGAAGAAGCTTATTAAGGACAATGAATGAGCAAAAGCAGCCATGGTTAGTGAGCTATTGGTTAGAGCTCTTTCTCTAATAACGCCTAAGGCAGGCTTTTTCTATAATCACAAAGTACAATGCCATTAGATAGGACGTGCTTCCTTATATAATTCTTCAACTGCTTAACTCTCTAATGTGCCTTCGTGACCCCCACGAAGATAATGTCCTTCAAGTCAAGTTAGAGTTTTATATTATAAGAATATAGTGAAAGAATTTGAGGTCCATTGTATGCATATATATTGTCTTGCAATAAGGTGTACAAAATTCTATATAGAATGATTATTATATTTTAGAAGCTTAGATTGAGAAACCAACCATAAGATCTCAGCCGTTCATTCGTTGCCTCAAAATATTTTCATGGGCAAGGGGACGTGCGGGCAGGTTTTGTATGTGCTTTGTGCTTCCTAAGTGGTAGGTAATAACTGCATTCTAGCTAAGGTTGTAGTTTATCTACAAAATAAAATGTTCACTTTTATTTATTTATTTGTTTATAATGATTTGTACGGCTTCAATTCATATAATTTTGTACTTTATTTAAACTAAATATTTAAATTCTTTTAGCACCCGTATTTTTAATTTCGATGACTACCCATACTGTCTCTTTCGTTTTTTAGGTAGATTTTTTACTTTCGTACTTTATTGTCTCAATATTCTTGTTCAGATAAACAATAAAGGTTTGTTTGGTATGATGATTTAAATTAAGGTGATTCTAATCACGATTTTAGAATTAGAATTATGATTTATGATTTTGGGTTCAAATCATGATTCTGAAACCATGATTCAGAATCAGAGGTTTGAATTACCTTGAATCAAGAGGGGGGTGGTTTTAGAATCGTAAGCGATTCTAGTTTATAACATCATATCAGATTCTGAATTATGATTCAGAATCATCCAAACCAAACACTGATTCTGAATCACTGTAAACAAATACTATTCTAAATCAAGATCCAGAATCATGATTCTGAATCCATCTATCAAACACCCCCTAAAAAACATTTATTAATTTTTGGTTAATAACTTAATATATTAGTCTTTAACATGACAATTCTTAACCAGAACTCGAAAGAAAGGTCTGATGTTTTAAACTATGCGCTATCAATGGTATTTTTTTTTTTTATTTATACCACAAAATTCTTTTAATTATTTATGATTACTTGAAATTAAGAAAAGTTTAGACATTGAAAAGGAAAAAAAAAAGTATTTGACTTTTAGACAGGTTATTATTCAAATTGTAGTATAATCAAGTAATCATAAACAAACCTAACCGACCAAGTATTGCAAGAAATTATAAGCTTTTTCAAGCTTATCCCCAATCTAAGCATAATTAGTTGATAGCACCGGTCACAAAATTAATAAAATAGCAAATCCGAAATTTTCGTTATAGAAAAAGAAATAGAAAAGAAGTCGAACGACACCGCCGTTTAAGTTGAAAGAAATCTCAATCTGGGCCGAAATGACTAAGCCCCTTTACTTACGAGGCCAGCTAGGGCTCAGTTGGGCCACGAGAAGAGCCCTAAATGTGGTGTAAATAGGAGGGAGAAAAACTTTCTAGAACAAAAACAGTAAAACACCGTAGAAGGAAGTTTAGTGTTACAGTGAAACCTAACAATGGAGAAGCGAAGCAGAGACGACAAGATTGCCGGAGGAGTTAGGCCGCCGCCTCACTCCCGACCGCTCCCGGTCACCGGTTCCGCCGGTGGACGTCCGGGCCCTCCGCCGCCTCACTCAAGAGCTCCGCCACCGGTTATCCCTCGCCCCCGATTCGAACCCGTTGATCGCGAAAAGGTTCCTAATTTCTTTCACATTCTCGATTATTCTTCTCAATTATTGTTTTTTGTTTCTTTTTTTCAATAATAATTTCTTTTTTCATTTGATGCAGACTTGCCCTTTGTTGCTTCGCGTTTTCACGAAGGTATGTAGAACTCAATAGTTTGCATGCTTTAATGGGTTTCTTTTTCTTTTTTTTTCTTGAGAAATTTTTCTGTGTTTTGTAAATTTTCTTGATTTATCATTTAAAGAAACAAACTTTTGTGGGTTAACTGAAAAGAAAGAACAAAGAAGATAAATTTAGTATAGATGAGTAGTGATGGGTTCTTGTTGAACATAACTAGTTATAGAGAGAGAGAAAATATAAGAAGCAGCTTTTTTCCTTTTTTTTTTTAATTTTTTTGAAGGAGATAGTTTTTACCAAATGTATATCTAGATATTGTATCCCTATTTTAGTGTAGTATTATAAAAGGATCATATTCTAAATGTTTCTTTTGATTGTAGCAATGATGTGTGTTACACCTGGTTCTTAACTTCTTTACTGTAACTTACGTTTTGGCCCGTTCTGCCCGCTAATTCGAATCACAACTCATGTTTGTTTTCTTTTCACAAAAATTCAAATACTTTCATTATCACTTGCTCTTTTTTTCAACTTCTTTACTCGCCTTTCGTTTCCCGCACACCATGCAGCTTGGAGGCCATCACAACGAAGAAGATTTTGCAGTGAGGGGCAAGGAACCCAAAGATGAGGTTCAAATTTATACATGGAAAGATGCAACACTACGCGAGCTAACTGATCTTGTATGTCTTCCATACCGTTGTGTAACCCCCCGTTCCATATTTCACCAACTTAGTTCTGTAAATGATTCCAGTTATTTTCCAGGTCAAAGAGGTAGCTCCAGCAGCTAGGAGAAGAAATGCAAAACTATCCTTTGCCTTTGTATACCCTGATAAACGTGGTCGTTTCGTGTTGAAACAGGTAAGGGGTACAGCTTTACCTTTGAAGTGAGAATTCCATGCTTTTGAATACTAGCTAGTCGAGTGAATTTCCAATCTTCCCATTTGTTCACATAGTTGTTAAAGCTATTCTGATTGTTTACTAACACGCTGTGGGTTTTTATGGCTTTTCTCTAGGTGGGGATGACACATTCTTGTGGAAATGGGAGACGAATAGACGATGACAAGGCATTGGGTGGGCTTGATTTCCAGGTACAAAATAGAATTTCAAGCTTCCAACTACATCAACACAATTTGATTCTATGGATGTTCTTATTTCTCACAAGTGTGGTTTTTGATGATTCAGATTGGGGATTATTTGGATGTGGCTATCATATAGAGAATAAAGTTGGTGATGTTTGCTTTTCGGTGCCATATTTGGAAGGGGTCTCTGATCTATCAGTCGTTTTTGGGAGTTAGTTTGATTTGCTGTTTCAGGAGGATGTGTTTATATGCTACAATGCTGTGTAGGTGCTGATTTGTAGGTTATAAGTATGTTAAACATTGGAAAATATTGCTTTATATGAATTTTTAGTACAGAAGGATGCTTACTGCTTGAATAGCTTATCCTCAGAATCTTCTGGCCCATTTTACTGTTTAAAAGAAAAGATAAAATATGAAAAACTAAACAAAGACTACCAAAGAAGAGATCTCTTCTCAAATGTATGATCTGGCTTTGAATGTGGTGAATTTGTATGGAAGTTGAACTATGCTATTTCAAATCCATTACTTAAATAAGAATTTGAAGAGAGGTATGCATTCGGGTGTTCAAAGGAGGGGGGAAAAAAAAAAAAAAAAAAAAAAAAAAAAAAAAAAAAAAAAACTGCAGCTAAGAATTTGTACATGTGATGTTATTATCTAACGGAATTACATCACGATGTTTACACACTCTCTCTTGTGGAGACCAGCCTGCTTAGTTATGTTCTCTGTCCCTTAAATCTTTCTTTTTTTTTTTCTGTTTTTTTTTTTTTTTTTGGGTCCCCTTACAAATAAGCTTGTTGGGTATGTAAAGAAGCATACACACAGATTGTACAATATTCACATAACAACATACTTTAGATGTCGCTCAACCCTACAAAATGAAGAAAAATTCCCTTCCCCACAAAAAGGATTAAATACAGGTATTTGTGACATCCTTGGCTTCCACCTTAACAAGTCAGTGACACAAGCTTTATATCCCATAGAATGCATTTGTCTCTGCACCTTGTTATATATCCCTGTATTTGTCAACTGCCGCATAATTTTTTTAAAAAGTTCTTGTCCAAGGATAAACACACAAGCAATGTGTATATGATTCGTCATGTGTATAAACTATTAGCAAATCTATAATCTCATTATAGAAAATGTACCTGCAAATCAACCGCTGCTTCCTTCTGGCAATGTGATCAAGCGGGTATTCGAGTCGTACACCATTTCAGTTGCACAGCTGAGGAACAAATTTTCATTTTTTGTCAGTTTGAATATACAGTCTATTCTAAAAATCACACCTTTATAATTATGGTGATAGCTTCAAACTTACTTTGAGCATTTTACTTTGTTGGTCGTACCGCCACTGGAGATCGACAATATGGTCCCGAAGAAGGAGGTGTTCTCAGTTCCGCAGTTGGGACAAGGGCCCTAGATGGTAGAGAAGAACCTTAAACATGTTAATATTGAAAAAAAAAAAGAAAAAAAACCGTAACACATCTTGTTGTTTGCTTGAAATGGCTTCCGAGAATTCACAAGAAAAGGCTACCTTTAAGATCAGAAAGTCTTTGACAATAGCATTAGTGAATGTCAAAGATAGCCAGACTATGAGGGGCACCGCGGCGAACCATGTGAAAATAAAACTAAATGGTTCTGGCAACTGCAGCTCGAAATCAATTTACACAAATTTTAGTTCGGAAATTGAATGAAAAATGTAAAGCATGTTGATGTGTACTAGAAAAGTATTGCAAGGCGCGGAAAAAAAAGTGAAGAATTTGCAGCTGAATCCTTTTCTATTTTGCAGGATTGGAACAGGGTATATGCAAATATAACGATGAGTACTGGTACATACCTCCAAGAGATATGTGATTTCGAATCCAGTTATATCATCCAAGAAAAAGAACCTTGTATGATCAGAAACCAATTACAAGTTAGGTAATTTAGTACTTTAGCAGGAAAGATTTAGTCTGATTAAGAAGGAAATGTTAACACCAGCAAAGCAAGGAGGACATTACATTCTGGTATCTAAAAACTTCAACTTTCTTCTGTTAATCAAAAGAAGTTTAATGGCACAACATACAGTGGCTATTCTCTAGAGGTTGATTTCTAAATGTTTAAGATAAGCGTTTGAGAATTCAATGGAGACGTTATCACTTACAATCCTAGCGCAACAACGGCCGCCGGGACATTCAATAGGAACATCTTGAGATAGTCAACAGACAAATCACTATAAACCTACAAGGTAAAAAGAAAATTCATTAGACTTTGAAATCTAAACCTCTATAGAAAATTGAGATCTCTGCAAAACCAAACTTAAAGGGAAGGTAGATCACAGAGAAATCGACTCACCTTTCTACTGCGGAGACTGCATCGAGGACCTTCGACTACAATCTCACTTCCTTCACTCTGTAAAGCAAGTAAGAGTAAATGAGCTTCATGTCATTGCCAGAAAGATGAACAACTAATAATTCCATAAATCTGTTAAGCTGATGCTAGAAACTATATTGATGTAACCTTTAGTCTTTGTTTCAGTTTGTCAAACTCTTCGTCGCTCATAATCTTGTTCCCGGACACATAAGCCATTGAAGCTTCCAGAAACCTTTGTTCATCAGCACCTGCATTTGCAGAATTATAAAATGGTTTCAAAGTTAGAACTTAGAAAAAATTATTATTTTTTAATCTTGAACAGTATATATATATATATATATATATATTTAATGAGTCCATACTTAGCATGACAACACTGCTGCCCTCCCACATTAATTCTTCTTTGAGATTATCAAATTCCTCATTTGACATTATTGCTTTTCCCTCATAATAGAATGCCTGTAGAAGAACATGAATAATAATAAATTAAGAAGAAGAAAGAAAAAAAAAAAAAAAAAAAAAAAAAAAAAAAAAAAAAAAAAAAAAAAAAACACCTTAGCACCCCAAATGAATAATAACTTCTTCTAGTCAAAATTTGACATGAAATTACTTGTAGAGCTTGAAGAAATTCTTGCTCAAGTTCTCCCAAGGACTTCTTTTCTTTCTTGTCTATGTTACAATATGGCAAAATTTTGCTGTCAACAAACTCATCTTCTTCAACCTTGCCTGGAACAACACATCGGTGTCAGTCAGTATATGGATTTATAAGCAAATAAATCTAAAGTTCATAAAGACCAAACATTCTCATCAAATTTTGTCATTTTACTGCAAACAAAATGCTCATCTTATTCATAACAAGATTTCAAAATTCCTAAGATTTTACGGGAATATTCTTCTCAATCAATAGAATAGATAAATATATGTATATATACATATATATATATATATATATATATACACACACACACACACACACATATAGAAAACTGGAGATCAAAGTCTCGGGGAGATAGAGATGATCATGACTAACCTTCTTGGTCAGCAGTGGCCTTAGTGGGAACTAGCACAGAGAGCCTGCGACGAAGGCATAATTGTCGTCCGTTGAAGTTAAACGACTGAACTCTTGCCGAAGAAGAAGAAGAGAGAGGATTAAAGGGTCTTTGAATAAGTGAAGAGAAAGGTCGTCTTGGAGATGTCAAAGTGAAGGCTAACTTGCTAGCCATTTTGGAGAAACAACAGAAGAATTGGAGGCTCAGATTCAGGGACTAGGGAGGTGAAGAGGAGTGGATTGATTATTTTGTGTGTTTGGAGGGAAAGAAAAGAGAGAGACATGGAAGAGAACTCAAGAGATAAGGCAATGGTGGAATGTGTGGAGGGAAATGCAACGGCTTTTTTGTCCTCTGCTTTCCAAATATCAAACACAAAAAAACAGTTTCGTTTCACAACAGTTTTTGTTTTGTTTTGTTTTGCGTCTCATAAATCTGACACCTCAGCTTGTTGGTCGTTTTCATGCTGTTCATGTCTTTCCTTGCTGGCCTCACACATCATTAATTCGATTTTGTAATTCGAGTTGAAATGTGATTTTATGTGAGAGCTTGTTATTGTAGTAAAAAAATTAGATGTGACTGTTTTTGAGAACTTTTTACTGTAACAAAATTCAAATTCTAAACTCGAATCGGTGAAGTGAACGAGATATTTTTTTACACAGTCCACATATGCCCCCTGAACTTCTTACATTTGGTAAATCTTGATCGACTCTTCAAACTTTAAAATCTATTGCCTAGTGGGTTTAATAGAAAATAATGTTAAATTGTTTATATTTTGTATGTGATTCGCCGTCTACTGAGAGTAGCCTAGAAGTGTTTTTCTGCTCAAATTGGACCCGTATGAGTTTTGTTTCATAACAATGACATTGCCTAAGTAAGAATTTTCCCCGTACATGTCTAATGCAAATCAAGGATGTATTAGAATTTTTATGCACCCAAACAGAAATTTTTACAGAGTATAAATAGAAGATATTGAGCTCATCATTAATGTCAATATGATGTCTAAGATGTGACTTTTTTTATTAAAAAAAAAAGTACTTTTTCTTTTTACTAAGAAAAGTGGATTATTTTTGTTATTGGATATAATTACGATACAATGATGCATTTAGTTGTTACGTAACAGATATTGTATATTAAGGATGAGAGGATGAAAATTTTTTAATATGATAAATGATAAAATGTTAAGGGAGAAATTGTTGGATTATAACACCTCATAATCCTAAATATGGTCCTTAGTAACCACCATCCTCAACTAAAGCCAAAAATCAATTCTTGAAGTCGTGCTAACAATTTGAAACACTTTGGATTCTTTGTATAGACCTGAGAAACCCTTTCTTTTTACTTCATAATGATGTGGGACTGATAGGATCCTGAAAATCTATGCTTCATTAACAATATTAGAAATGAAAAATTACAAGATAGATGGGCGATTTCAAGGACCTCCGACCTCCAAAATAGTGCACAGTACTAGACACTCTCTACAAATCTGATTCTCCCCTCCCTAGCCACTAAACCCCCTATTTATACTCTCCTTAAGACTATTGAAAAAGACTTCGAAATATTAGGTTCCTAACATTCCCCCCGCCACAAAGAATCACCTTGTCCTCAAGGTGAAAATCAAGAAATAAAATTGAAAAATAACATCTAAATGATTAAGAATAAAAGGCTTTGTTAGTTCCTTGATTTGAGTCCCCAAATTGATGTTATCCTCGTAAGTCGTATCTTCAAATTGGAGCCAATCAATTACTTTCTTCTCCACTTCTTTGTATCTTGAAAAGCAACCACAAAGTCTATCAATTCATTTGAAACTCTCTACGCAAGCTCATCAATGGTCACAAAAAATATTGGCAAATCGATCCTCACTAAGGGAGTTTCCTTCTTAGCCAACCAGGACATCAACCTTACAGCCTCACTCTCACCAATTTCTTCATTCCCATCTGCAATCGTACCATTCCCAGCCCCAAACGTGTTAAAGTTTTGAGGCTCGACTGCCATTGCACCAGAATTAGGCCTACTAATATTGTAATTACGAGGCCCAACCCCAAAATTGACTCTGCCCATACCGAAAACACTAGACCCAGCCCACTTCCGAACAGAATTTCGGGATTCAGCCCCAAAATCACCGGATTTCGCATCAGAATTCCCTGTCCTAGTCATCGTCTCGCCGGAGCTAGCCCCAATGGCGTCAAAATCACAAAACCCAGCCTTAAGGGCATCAGAATTCATGGACCCCACTCCAATTCTGCCAGAATCTTCCTCCGTAGCACCGGAACCAGCCCCTTTCACGCCGGAATCGCGAGGCCCGGTCCAAACAACAGCCAAATCGTCGAGCCCAGCCTCCGTCGCGCCAGAATCTGTCTCTGTAGCACCGGAACCAACCCCTTCCATGCCGGGATCGCGAGGTATGGTCCAAACCGGGCCAGAATCAGCCCCAACCGTGACCTAATCAGGGCTGGGTTCCCTGTTCCGAGGGTGCCCATGCCGTCCCAGTCTCGGAGCAAGCCTCTCCTCCTTTAACTCCGGCTCCCACTCCACTTCCCGTCGCCGACCAAGCTCCGCCGCCCTCTCCCGACGGTCGCGACCTCCTTCTGCCCTCCTCCCATCATCGAACAAACCCTCGCGCTGTAGATCCGGACCACCTAGCCCCAGATCGCAACAGATCTCGCGCTCCTCCAGGAGACCCATGTCTCTCCGGCGTCAGAACTCCCTCTTGCGGCCTCGATCTTCGCGAATCAGCGCTTCCCGGCGAAGATCTGCCCGATTTGGCACCTTCACTCCGCCTGGGTCAACACAATCTGGGCTCTCCTCACCTCGAGGCGCGTGATCTCACTTCTCCCCCTCCCGTCGTTCGCCGTCGCGACCCAACTCGGCCTCCCCGGCCATCGGCCGCGCCGCCAGCAGTGCCTCCATCCTCCGTAGCGCCACCTGCACGCCACCCATCTGGGTCCGAATCTTCCCCACATGGTCTTGGAGTTTCCCCATACTCCCTCCAGAAACCTTGTGATTAGCTCTTAGAGCAGCCCGAAGTTTCTCTCTCAACTCAAAGAGCTCCATGGATCGTAGATGCTCTGATACCATTGTTAGGATCCTGAAAATCTATGCTTCATTAACAATACTAGAAATGGAAAATTATAAGATAAATGGGCAGTTTCGAGGACTCCCGACCTCCAAAATAGTGCACATCACTAGACACTCTCTACAAATCTGATTCTCCCCTCCTTAGCCACTAAACCCCCTATTTATACTCTCCTTAAGACTATTGAAAAAGACTTCTAATAGTCTTATCTTAGCTAAATAAGAAGACTCGTAATTTCCGCAACAACCATTGTCTTTACCGACAGTTATACTTCTCAAGGCAAAGAAATTTTAAACTTCTTAATATACAGTACTATACCCATTTAAGTCCCGTATATTTCACCGATTCAAGTTTATAATTTGAGTTCTGCTATAGTAAAATTTTTTCAGAAACAGTCACATTTAGCTTTTTTGTTACAGTAAAAAGCTCTCACATAAAGTCACATCTCAACTCGAATTAAAAACTCGAATCAGCGAACTAAATGAGCTTTTAGAATCAACAAATTTTAAAATGTCACTTCTGCTCACGTTTTATGATAGTGTAATTGACAGTTTCGACTTGTTGAGAATAGAGGTGAAGTTCGGCCACCCGGCTCGGATAGAAAGTTCGGGACAATGTGGTCCTGTTATAGAGAGAGGATAGTCGACTTAGCCCAGTCTTAAAGTCCGATTGGCCTAGAGTCAACTCTGCCCGAAATTTTATAAAGTATTTTCAAGAAAATATTAAAATAAGGGGTGTTCGGGACATGTAAGGTTTTAGGCTTAAAATCTCAGTCCGATCTGAAGGTTCGGGCCGGGCCGTGCCAACAGTGACGGTCTCAAGTCAGCCCGTTTAGCTCGACTCAAACTTATAGCTCTAGTTGGGAGTAATCAAGTGAAATAATTTCTTAAAGGAGATCTCAACCTTATGTCTATGCAGCTCGTGTTTGGGATATGGTTTATTTTGTTCATGTACATACTTCCACGTGGTTGATAAAAAGTATATATTCACTTGAGACAGCAAAAGTTTTGTCATTCACATTACTCACTGCCTTTTCCAATATATCAATATCATGTTACAAGTACTTCAAAATACCAAGAAGACATAAGTTGCATAGAAGACACATCTAAAACTGCTGGTCTTTTTTTTTTTTTTTTTTTTTTTTTTTTTTTTTTTTTTCTTTTTTTGGGTTGGGAAAACTGTTTTGACTTGTTTGGTAGGTGAAGGCGTTAGCTGAAACGTGATTATAATGATGTTTGGTAGATGCATGAAAATCTATTAAGTTCCTTATATGGATTGGTGGGGGTGCGATATCCGCAAAGACCATCACTTTCATATATAAATGTGTACTTTCTTGCCAAGTTTTCCATTATCCAACTCTAACATGCATGTGTACAAATACACATATATTTATATAGTCAATCTCCTCTATATATTTGTATAATGTTTACGCACATACATCGCAGAAAAAAAAGTTATTGTGACAAGCTAATTTAAAACAAATGGAACTTGGGAATAAATTCTATATGCCATCCCTATATATAAAGAAGCTAATAAGAAGTGAAAATCACTATTTAGTTTTTGTTTTTAATGAAAGGCAGGCTAATCATTATATATATATATATATATATATATATATATACTTATATTACATCCAAAAATAGTGAGGGTAAATAAAAATCTTACTGATACTTTACCATTAACAAAAGTAACTTCGAAAGATTAGGTATAAGAGAGTACTTAAATTTATGGACCTTTTGATCATGGTGCTTCCTCAAGCTGTTTTCGGCTTTCTCTGTTCGTTTGGGGTGCTAAACTCAAGAAAGCCCAATTTGAGTCTCATTTCAAGCTCAAGTTTGTGTTCACGGGGGACAAACTTGAGTGAAGACTCAAGTGAAGGCTCAAGTTCAGCAGCATTTTTTGAGTTGATCCCATTCACGAAACTCAGTTCTAAAAAAGTTAATAACATATTTTTTTCTTCTCAAAATTTCAAAATGTCATAACTTTTTCATTTTAATTCTAATTGAGATGATTTTTTTCTATGCATTCACAACGAAAAGACAAAAAAAACCCATCCATATACCCTATTAAAATTTTCCATCACCATTGAGCTTTTATTAAAATACTATATAAATATAAATTCAAGTTTTGACCCACCCAAACACAAACTCAAATAGATTTTTAATTCAAACTATAACTCAAAATATGCACATCCAAATACAAACTCAAATTAGAGTCTCAACTCAAACCATAGTCAAATACACCTTAACTCAAATCAAGATCTGAACTCAAGTCACCCTAATTCAAAAAATGCAAATGAACAAGCCCGTGTTAAAACTATTTTTAAAAGTGTTTGAATGATATGTGAGAAGAGCTAATTTAGATATCTAGCAGAGCTTCTAATTACAATTACCAAACGTGTCTTCTAAAAAAAGCTTTACTGAATAGACTTTAAAATATCAAAGTTTCGGTGAGATATTATAAACTTCATTTTAATATATTTATATCAAAGTTTTAATATTTTTTTATCTGAAAAAAGAGGAATATCAATGGAAAGCATACATATATAAGAAGCTCCATACTTGTACCCTAAGTACAAGTAACGTTGATGTTTTCATTTCATTGTTAATTGTAGCACGTTTCTTAAAGAAAAAATCTACACGTTTTGTTAGCACTTTTGCTTTATCTTTTCGCGTATACATAATTTCCAAGATTGTAAAGATAAACCGATCAGTTATTTCCATTGATCTTTTTTTTTTTCCTGCTAAACTGGGTTCTTTAGCTGCCATAGTTAACAAGGGACCATGAATCACATTAATTTTATTTGCGATTATGAGATAAATACAGTTTGAAGTGGTTCCATTGGTCACTTTTATTCTCTCAATTTAGAGAAGCTTATTTGTGTGATCTTAAATTTCAAAGATATTGTGACTAATAACAGTTAGTTAATTATATATTTTATAAAAAAACAACTGTTTAAGTAATTAATTAAATGTTTTAAACCGCAATGTATTTTGTTTTCATTTATCTATTTTTTAACCGTTACTCCCCAACTAGTTAGACAATATCTTAATTTTTTCAGATATCTCCCCCACATTTAGTTATCATATTATTTTATAGAATATTGGAGTTTCCTAATTTTGTTCCGACACACACACACACACACACACACACTATATATATATATGAAACTAAAATTTCAAGAGGAAATTAAATTCTACAATGGCATACATAATATAGGAGCTACATGACAAAGTTAGCTGCCCCACTGCTCTTTTCTTGTTTTTTTATTTTTTTATTTTTATTTGTCTTGGAATTAAGCTGCTCCACCACTTGAGCGTTGAGAATGATGGTTGATCTTTCATAGAGATGATTTTCTACAAAACCAGAATCTCAGTCACTGAACTCTACAATATTATTATTCTTATCATGCAAGTAAACTAAAATCACAACTTCGTATGATCGCACCCATATCATTACCCTTTTTATCATGGGTCCTTTTAGTAAACATGTAAGAAATGTAGTGTTTTGAATTTTTTTTTTATTGAAATTGAAAGTTTGAAAAGAAAAAATGATTCAAACCACTTGAAACAAGGAGGGTTAAACTCAGATTTCTTTGATGTTTTTTGGTTCAAAATATCAAATAAATGGTTTGAACAAAAACTTACAATGATTTGTCAAACACTAGTTTGAAATGTTTTTTTTTGGCTCAAACCACTTGAACTAGTTTACCAAACCGATCCTATAAATTCCCATTTTGAAATCCGACAATGTAAATTTGGAAAGTCCGAATATTTTCCTATCTTTGGAGACGTTTTTGCCCAACAATTTTTAGTCGTTAATTAATTCAAGAGAGAGTGACTCTTGGAACAGTATGGGTTTTCTTCCACCATGCCTCAATCCTCCAGTCAAAGCCTCATATATCTCTTACTACTCTCCATGGAGAGTGGAGACATTGAGAATAGAGGTTGGCAAACTATATAGTCACGTGAATAACTGCCATTCCCACAAATCCAATTTTCCTCCATTAAACTATACAAACATAGTACCATGTACTGATTTTTTTTTTTAAAAAAATAATAATTATAGTAACAATTTCTTCCCTAATTATTTCATTCCCTCACCCACCTTTAATTTCCCTACTCATCTTATAAAAGCCACAAACAAAGCACGTCAAGTACTACGGTAAGAAAGAAAAGTAGTGGTACAAATTAGGCTAATATAACATCAATATAATGGTGATCTCTGTGGCTCCAAGAGTTGAAAGGTTGGCGAGCAGTGGGATTGAGGTGATCCCGCAAGAGTACGTGAGGCCACAAGAGGAGCTGGCAAGCATCGGAAATGTGTTCGAAGAAGAGAAAAAAGAGGAAGGGCCTCGGGTCCCGACCATTGACTTGAAGAGCATAAACTCTGAGGACCGGGTTGAGAGGGAGAAATGCAATGAGGAGCTAAAGAAGGCGGCCGCGGAGTGGGGTGTCATGCACCTTGTCAACCATGGTATCCCTGACGAGCTCATCGAGCGTGTGAAGAAGGCCGGTGAGACATTCTTTGACCTTCCGATCGAGGAGAAGGAGAAGTACGCGAACGACCAGGCAACAGGGAAGATCCAAGGCTATGGAAGCAAGCTCGCAAACAATGCTTGTGGGCAGCTTGAGTGGGAGGACTACTTCTTTCACCTTGTTTACCCTGAGGACAAGCGTGACTTGTCCATTTGGCCCAAGACACCAACTGACTACAAGTGAGTTTTTCTTGCTCTTCCTTTTTTTTTTTTTTTTTTTTTTTTTTTTTTTTTTAAAAATATACCATCTCATCCCCATTCTCATCATTTGTAGAAGAAATTTCGGAATCCGTTAATAAAATGAGAAAGGTCTTGATTCTATTTCACCTGAAGAATAGGTCCAGTTTCACTCACACCACCAATGAATTCGACCTCGCATATCTCATTGGTGGGGCAAGCTCTCTGATTGTAGCTATAGAGTTTGAGATTGGACGATTCCTGAAAGGAGAAAAAGGAAAAACATCCTTACTGTTACACTATGAGTATTGATTAGATAAAAAAAAAAAAAGATAAAAAACACAATCTTTATATAGCTTTATATATTATTAATGGTGAATAATTTTGAACAATTAAATTGATTAACATACACTACCATTTTTTATAATTGATTTTCTATTTTTGCCTTGTGTTGTGTATAGAGAGGCGACGAGTGAGTACGCTAGGCAACTGCGGGGGCTTGCGACCACCATACTTTCCACGTTATCCCTAGGGTTAGGGTTGGAAGAAGGAAGACTAGAGAAGGAAGTTGGAGGGATGGAGGAGTTTCTTCTCCAAATGAAGATAAACTACTACCCGAGATGCCCTCAACCGGAGCTAGCCCTAGGCGTCGAGGCCCACACCGACGTGAGCGCCCTCACCTTCATCCTCCACAACATGGTGCCCGGCCTGCAGCTCTTCTATCAAGGCAAATGGGTGACGGCAAAATGCGTTCCTAACTCAATCATCATGCACATTGGTGACACCATAGAGATATTGAGCAATGGCAAGTACAAGAGTATTCTCCACCGGGGGCTCGTCAACAAGGAGAAGGTGAGGATCTCTTGGGCGGTTTTCTGCGAACCACCGAAGGAGAAGATCATCCTCCAGCCGCTGCCAGAGACGGTCTCCGAGGAGGAGCCTCCGCGATACCCTCCACGCACCTTTGCGCAGCATATCGAGCACAAGTTGTTCAGGAAGACTCAAGACCTTCATAGCAACAGAATTTCCAAATAAAAGACTCTTTGGCTGGGTTTTCATGAACTATATTTTGTGCATGATTGATAAATGTTGCCCCTTGGAGGGCTTATATATATGTTTTAATTTTATTCGATTTTATTTTACCTTCAGTGTGGCTGCTTAAGCACATTGTTTCTGTTTGTGATCACTATCTCCTGGCTTTGAATAAATTAACTATGCACATTTACCCCTTTTTTTTTTAATTGTAAATCTGCTATACTCTTGTAGTACGTCTTCTTCTCTTCTTTTTGAGACCAGGGCTTTGCTTTATCATTATCCAGAGAGATCTTTGCAGCCTTCGATGATTGATAAATTTTTAGACCAAAAATTTGCTTTGAATTAAGGAATCTTGTAAATTCTAATTAGACTTTCAATTTCGCTAACAAGTTTTTTTTATAACATTTAATTGCTAATTATAATTGTATATTTTATTTATGTATCAAGTTATTTGGGTATTCAATCTGATGATAATTTGTACCCTGCAGCTCCTTTGTCAAGAGCTCCTGGTGTCGTTTTTAGGCGCCTCGGAGTTTGTCGTTTTTATGTAATGAAAGTCTCTTGTATATCCTATACAAAATAGCATTATGCAAGTATAGCCCTTTTCAGACACCAAAATTATAAAAATACTTTTCAAAAAAAAAAAAAAAGAAGCGTACATATATAGTCTGCAAAGATGATGGATCTAGAAATTTTAGACCATCTTCTTTTTTTCTTTTTTTTTCCCCTTTATACATATATATATATATATATGTTTTGTTGTCTATAACTTCTATTATATTAATCAAAATTCGTAAACTCAATCACACTCACATCCACCCAACCATCCTTAATGCGGTTGGAAAAGGAAGTTAAGACATATTCTATTTTTCTTTTTTTTCCTTGAATAGAGAGACTTGGGCAGATGAATTACCATCTTTGTCCATTTTTTTACAACGGTCACAATCACCAAGATGATTCACACGCAGAAAGTGAAACTGACTGCGGTACTAAACACAATATCACAACCAGAGTGTTTTTAAGTTGACTCTAATACCAAATAACAAAACATTATACCGATACATCCACAAGTTATACTATTATGATCATCACCACAATAATGCATCATCCTACTTGTAGCAGTAGAATTATTATATGATCATAAAAAATAAAAATAAATTTATCAAGTCTCACACTATTATGTGACAGTTTTGACGCACTAACACATATGTAATGATTACATTTTCAACAATAATAATAAATAACATATCAAATCTCGTAAAATTTGCATAATTTTTAATTCTAAAATCATAAGTTTAACATTGAGAAACACACAATACCGAAAATGGATCTCTAACACCAAATATCTAGAAGCCTCATTCAGGAGTTGATCACTGACCCTCAAAGGCTCATTTGAAACGAAGGCCTTCAAGTTGGCAATGATCAGCTCCTCCAATGCATCAAAGCACTCTGGCGTAAAACAACGGCACAATGAGGAGAAAACACAACGTTATCCAATTCAAACAACTCTTTCGGAACATCAGGCTCATTCTCAAAGACATCGAGCCCCGCCCCACCGAGCCCCGCCCCACGAAGCTCCCCTTGCACCAGAAGCTTGACAAGCTCCTCCTCATCGACAAGCGCTCCGCGTCCAACATTCACCAGTTCTCCGCATTTTCCCAAGGCCTTCAACACATCATTGTTGATTATGTGGTGTGTTTCTTTTGTGAGTGCACAACGAGCAATGAGAATGTCACTATTAGCTGCAAGATCATGAACAGTTGTGTAGTAAGGATATGAACCGATGGATTCTTCTTCCTATAGTTTTATGCGATTCTGCAGCCGAAAGGCACAAGTGTTTTTGCAACTTTAATTTAGAGCCTATATTTCCCAGCCATATTATCCCAACTCGCTTTCCTCCTAGCTGCAATTCCAAGCGTAAGTACTATCATTGGAACCTTAATACAATATGATGCCAAAAAGAATTAGGAAAGTAGGGGGAAAAAAAATACCTTGTCCAATTACTTTGAAATGATGTTATAACCATCTTATATCATGGTATATTTGTAATTGAAGCTAATGAAATTTTTTTGTTAAGAATTAAACGGCTTAATTCTCCACGTTGGCTTTGAAAGAGATGAAAGAATGAACAAACAAGACAGAACAAACAAAATTCATAATATTTCACCCTCAATATAAGAACAACGTCCACTTTTAGTTGCTTGTGTTGTAAGTCCACTTTTGGGTAAGACTTTGACGCGTCAGGAGACTCGGGACACACTGAGTTTTTATTTTTTTTTAATGAAATGATAAGAGCGTTATGGGATGGAGACGAAGAAGTAAAGCGAAAACACAACAACACGACGTCCATTTCACAAAGAAACTCGACATGACAAGAAGAGGAAAAACGACAACAATTGAACTACACTAAGTTGAAAAACGACAATAAAACGGAACGGAACCACGGCACAGGAAAGAATAGACAGCGAGCATGAAGGACGACAAATTTATAAACGACACAAACACCAAGACGGCACTAGAAAAAAACAATGAAAGACCTTAAAAGGCATAAACGACATGCAAGTAGAAAATGAAAACATAATACTGACGACACTTAATTGAATAAGCGACAAAATTATCCAAACGTCAATAGAATGGAAACATGAAAAGATGACAAAAAAAGGAATAAAAGACAGTACGATAATGAAGACGACTACAAAGAAGAAAACGCAACCAAAGCTAAAAACGACACTAAACTGGGGAGTAAAAAAAAAAGAAAATGGAAGTGCGACAACAAAAAAGTACTGTGAAAACAATGCAAAAATAATAAAAAGCATAAAACACTAAAATGAATGAACAACGAAAAAGGAAAAACGACACAAGAGTGAATAAACGACATAAATTAGAACATGAACGACAATAAATAGCTAAACGACACAAAGAAGAAAACCAACAGTAAAGTTAGTAAACGACACCGACAAGAACTGACATATGAAGGAAAACATTACAAAATAGGGTAATAGACGCTCCTCGTTTTAGTATTTACATACGCATTCTTAATCCACCATCCATTCTACTTGTTACACACTCCTTTTAAAATTTCAAAATATTCCCTCTAATTAAATCACTCCACATAAAACCTTTCACACATATTTTTAAGCCACTTATTACACCCTCTTAAAATTGAAAAAAAAAAAAAAAAAAAATCCCTCCAGTTGGAGGATTACAGCATGTTCACGACGCGATTATCCCTTAATGATGCTATCTAGTATGCCGTACGTTTCATCCTTAGCAGCAAAAGAATGGCAATTTACTAAAGAAGAGTATAAAACTCCTTCACAGAAAAATCGTATTGAGTTGAACAGAAGATCTATTACCCACATTATGGTTTTCATCACAGAAACAATATTTAGTTGCTAAAATCCAGAACTTCTCCTTCAAAGAAAAAAAAAAAATACACCTCACACAAGACATACCAGAAAACATCCTCAACTAAATCATACTCATAGACACAAATACATAGCTGTATTTGCATCATAATCTTGGGACTTAAGAACTACCAGAAAATTCCCCATAACTCAAATCTATCAGAAAATTGCATATTACAGTGACAAGGAAGGTCCCCAAATTTTAACTTTATCCACCAACGGCTAGCAACAAAACAAGAATGCAGAAGATTACTCAAAATTGAAAATTTGTTTTATTTGTTTTATTTTTATTTTTACAGAATTTGGTCTTACAAGTCGTTGATCCAAGGTTTGAAACTCTCTTTTGAACTAAACCCTGCTTAGATACTCCATTCATTCACTACTCCTAGATTTTAAAGCAACCAACAGTTCAGTAGAGTTTACTCAAAAAACCAAAATCTGGCCAATTTTTTAAAATTGATTAATCAGTTATTTACTCAATACATCAATTATCGATTTATTTTAGAAAGAGTAAAGTGGCAATTAAGGAGCTATATAAAGATTAGCTTTATAGATGAATGATATATATGAAAATTCTTATTAATTATTTTAAAAAATTATAATTTTTTTAAGGTGAGGTGTGTAATGAGTATTTTTTTCAAAATATGATTGTCCTGAAGAGTAATTTTATTAATGGGTAATTTAATAATAAAAAATTTACGAAAAATGACTGAAAAGTACAAACGGGATGTCAATAGACGCACCCTACAAAATATGATCAAACTAAGTCGTAAGAAGAAAATATTGCCAATAAAACAAAGGACAACAACACCACCAAAGTAATTGCCTACAATAATTGGAAAGCAAGAATAATAAAAGGGGAAAGACAATGACGCAAAAATAAGTGGGCGTCATGAAAATGAATAAACGATGGGCAGACCTAAACGACGAGAAAATCAGTAAACGAGGACCACAACGACATTAAAAATATTAGACGACATAAATAGTTAAACGACAGTACTAAGTGAACAGTGCCAAAAAAAATAAACCCAAGGATAAAAAATAAAAGAGACGACAACCGGATACCAATATATTTACTCAAAATAAATAAATACGAAAAAAAAAAATAACAACAACAACAACAACAAAAACGCCCGCTTGTGCACCAAAATCTTTCTACTAATCTCTCATCTTTTTCCCTCTTCCACGAAGAATCATTATATTATTGCCCTCCAACTTGTTTATATTGCCAATGAGCATTGACAAAGTACATCATGGACGTTAAAATGACGTTGAATTCCACAAGGTGGATATCTGATTATTGAAAAGACCAATATGATAGGATACGATGTTCCTGCATTCCCTATACACAGCTAAGCCGTTAAATTTGAATCTTACTGAATTGGCGACAGCAAGGGCTTATCTGAAAAGAAAGCCTTCAAGTTGGCTAAGACAATCTGGTTCAGGGATTCCATGGATTCTGGAGTTATGACAGCATTGTGCGGAGAAAGTACAACGTTATCCGAATCAAATAGCTCTCTCGGCACCTCAGGCTCATTCTCAAACACATCAGGCACCACCAATTTCTCATCCACTCGCGTAAGAAACCGAACCAATTTCTGCTCACCAACTTGAGCTCCCCGCCCCACGTTGATTGAAATGTGACTTTATGCGAGAACTTTTTACTGTAGTAAAAAAGTTAAATATGACTGTTTCTGAAAATTTTTTTATGTAGCAATCGAATTTTAAACTCGAATCGGTAAAATGAACGGGGCTTATAACTCCCTCCTTTCCAAGCGTCTTCATGACGTCTTTGTTGATTATGTGGTGAGTTTCCACCGTCAGCGGACAACACACTACAAGAACGTTGCTTTCAGAGGCGAGATCCCAGACATTTGCAAAGAATGGGAATGGCACAGTTTGCTTCTCCGTCCTAGAGTTGTAGGCATCCTGCAGCCAAAGGCCGTGAGCCTCTTAGCGACCGCCGAGCCAATTTTCCCGAGCCCCACCATCCCAACTCGCTTTCCTCCTAACTGAAATCATAACATGTTATGGCTGCAATGGTTCTTAAACATTTTGGATTATTATGCAAAGTAATTCCCTGTAGAATCCAAGAAAGTAGAGCCTAACAGTAGGAACAGCCGAACAGGGAAATGGGAAGACGACTTTGATAATCTGAAATACCTCATGGCAATCGTCTTATTTCCTTCAAAATTTAGGTACAAACATACATTTAATTGAATTTCCTATACAAACAAGAAGCTCACAAAGAAAAGGAAACTAGTAAGTAAAAGAACTCTTTTAAATTAGAAATTTTACAACCATCCAAACTTCCCAATGTCAAATAACTACATATATTTTATTTTATTTTATTTTTTTATTTTATTATTGAGAATACTAGAATAGACCAAATAACTATAGAAGCTTCTGTTAGATTAGATCAGGAAAGGATACAAAATAACTATAGTGATTAGTGCCCCTTGTAGAAAGTCAACTAGGAAATTATTTTGGATTGTCATAATTCCAAGATGCTTTACCTTTTGGTCGAATTCATGAAAAAGAAACAAATCTTGCTTTCAATCTTTTGGTTGAATTCAAGAAAAAGTTGCAATCTTGTCATTTGTTTTCTCTTTCAATTTTAGGAAAACATTTGCTATCTTTCTACTCTTTTTCACCGTACCGGATTTAGTAAATTTAAACCCAACAATATTAATTAGAGCTAGTAACTGTCACAACTATCAATTCCTAACACATCATTGGTAGATTTCTTGCTTGTCCTTTTACTAGATTGATTGACTAAGAAAATAGTTGACTAAATTCACCTCCATCTAGTACGTAAAATCCCCCACAAAATTGCTCAATTCAAACTTGTGTCTTTATTAATACTAATTAAAGATTAACCATCCCCAAAAAATCCATCAATTCCAACTAATATCCAAGATTAACCATTTAAATTAAACACAACGAGAAACTCAATATTTAGCGTTTAATTAAAAAAAAAAAAAAGAACTGACCTCAGATCCAAGCTGGTACTCTCCTCTAACCGGCCACAGACCTGAGCGCACGTACCGATCGCCGGCGGAAACTCGCCCCAGAATGTCGATAAGCAGAGCGACGGCGTAATCGGCGACGTCCTCGGTGAAGGCGCCACCGGCGTTGGTGACGGCCACAGGCGGCGACGTCAATCCTGTTGGTGCCTACGGAGGTGGCTGCGACGAGCTCCAGAGAAGGGAGGAGGCGGTGAAAGGGCAGGGGCCGTAGATGACGACGGCACGTGCGGTGGACGCGTGGAGGGAGAGGAAGGCTTGGAGAGGGAGGGGAGGGGAGGTTGGTTGGTTGTGGGGGTCGAGGAGGCGGAAATGGGGGCGGAGGAGATCGGTGAGAGAAGGGAGGTCCACGGAAGGAAGGCGTTGAATGAGCAGCAATGGAAGATCGTTCGTTTCGGAATGATGGTGGAAAATGGAGTTTTGTTCAGCTTCCATGGAAGTTTGTGAGAGAAGGAAGACAGGTCTTAGTAGAAGTGAATACAAAACAACAATATAGTAACTAATAAGCGGCTGATCGGAAAAGGAAATCCATATCCATGCCTGAATAGAGAGAAAAAACAGCACAGTAAAAACGACCACAATAATGAGGAACGATGACAAGACGAAAACGCACATTAAAAAAATAAAAAATAAAACAAAATGATTGAACGACAAGAAAGTGAGAAAGCGATACCGAAGTAGACAATGCATGCAATACAGTGAAAACGATACCAATAATTAGAAACGACGACCAAAAAAAAAAAGCACTCTAAGATTAGTGAACTGACCAAAGTGAGTGAACGATGTTGGAAAAATGACTTGAAAACCCTTTTTTCAGGGTACTATTTTGAGGTTCGATTTTGAGCTGAATCTACTTCGTGTTAGTGACGGTTTAATTTGGAATTGTGCTCTCCGCTATGAGAATATCGAAAAGATATATTTATATGTTTAAAATGGTGAACGGGTGAATAAGAAATTGATTCTCAAAGTGCTCCTGTGAAGTTGAAAAAACCGAATGGAAAACTCTCAAAAAATTTAAAAAAAAAGCGGAAATGCATTTTGTACCGTACATTGAAAAGAGACGAAATCATAATCTTCTCTAAACCCTACATAAGGGACCCTCACTCCTCAGTTGAGATATATCATAATTTCAGAGTTCTCATTTCCTATCAAAATTTCTTAAAACTCTGTGATACACAGCCATTGAACGTGGCAAAGTAGAAAAAACCACACTCAACAATCAAATGATCTTTTTCTATCAAATGATAGAAAAAACCACACTCACAATCAAATGATCTTTCCCTATCAAATGGGAGAAACCACTACTACATGGGTACCACTACTACTAGATATCAACAACAACAAAAAATGGAGAAACCACTACTACATGGGAGAAAATGATACTAGCTATCAACAACAACAAAAAATTAGAGCATTGGAAAATTAAAATGCTGCACACTTATGAGGAACCACTACTACATGGGAGAAAATGATACTAGCTATCAACAACAACAAAAAATTAGACCATTGGAAAATTAAAATGCCGCACACTAAAAATTTTAAGTTTGTTGTCGTACACTTAAAAAAAGACGACTTAGTGTTGATGTTGGAATGTTATCAACTATTCAACTATACTCTTTTCTTTTCAAAGTTGTTATGGTTTTATTTTTGAATGATATATATGTTGTTTCACTGTCTTTTAGGAAGAAAATCCTGTACTTATGTCTTTGGAATTTGATGTCGTTTAACAAAAATCACAGTTTTTTGCTTGAGTTATAATATTTTTGTGGTTTAACAACAATTGATCAAGTCAGCGTCCGGGGTATCATGCAGTAACATTTAGAGAAAGAATGTTAGCGATGGTCGTCCCCACCCCAGACATTTTCTTTATATATAAGAAAAAAAAAATTTGTGATATAGGTTATAATAAAAATCTAAAAGAAAGAGAACAGGAAATCTATTTTAAAGGTATAAGAACTTTTTTTTTTTTTTTGGGTAAATAAGGTATAAGAAATAATACTAGTATAGAAACAAAAATGATCATGATGGACAAAGAAAAGGCAAAATCGAAAATGTATCACATACATATACACACATCTTTGACACATAATGCTGTTATTGGAGTTTCTGTATTATAACTAAACCTAATTAATCGTATGCCACATTCAATGCAGTAATATATTTGCCAAGGGGCTCATTTACATACGTACGGTTGTTTGCAGAAGTACTACTACATTGACTAATGTTGTTCAACAAAATTGCAAATATCGCATGCGTATAAGCGTTCTTCAGATGTGATAGGTAATGTATATTGAAGCTTGAGAAAGCGATCGTCTTTTTTTTTTTTCCTGCCTATATATCAATAAGAGAAATGTTAACGTTATTTCTTTTGTCACTCTTTTTATCACTTTTTACATTCATTGTTTAACATGTGAACTCTATTAACATGATATATTATTATTTAAACATAAAATGAAATAGTGAAATCCACATATCAAATAGTAAATGCAGAAAATAACAAAAAAAAATAACAGAAAAAATAACGCTAGCATTTTCTCATGTCAATAATAATGTAGCCCCACCTTTCCATAGCATGAATTACTAGCTACTGTCACAGCTTACACGTGTATACTGAGAATCATCACCAGAAAAGTGGAACAACTTATTACACATAAACAATTGAACCAGAATTATACTTTGCATATCCCTAGTACAAATACACACACATATGTTATTAATTAATATGTGTTTTTGTATGTACTCTGTGTGTGTGTGTGCGCGCGCTTTCTTGTGGAGTGATCAATATGGATTCGTAGTTACAGAAAGTTTGAATAAAAGCGTCCACACATGAGTTTGATAGGCATAAACCTGAACAACTAGCACTTGCACATGCGAATAAAAAATTAAAGAAGTAAAAAAACTTGGGAGGGAAAAGAGTATTGTTATTTTTTTTCTAAGGGAAAAAAAAAGGGATTATTTCTTTCTTTGGCAGACCTTACCTTAACAAAAGAAGCAATAAATTAAAGTACAACTGATTTTGATCATGACCTAGCTGACAGCAATAAATTATATATCATCCGAACCATTGAAGACATATAAATTATATTAGCTGATTCCTAAACAGATCATATCATATTATAATATCTTTTTTTACACCACGTACACGCACACAGAGGTGCTTCATTTAATTAAGTACTGTCAAAGAAGGAACGTATAAAAAAGTAAGCAAATATGTATAAAAGGTCCAAAACTGGATATATATATATATATAGATATATATGTATGTATATATAAGATGAATAACTATAAATATATATATATATAAATATATGTATATGTATATGTGTATGTGTATACACAGGCCGACATAGCGAAATTTAATGAGGAAAAGGATCATGATCACTTTTTTAATAAGATGAAACTTGAAAGCAAGGCCAAACTGAGATACTTCGTCTAACTTGTGCTTGTAGTGGCTATGTATAGATCATAGACTTTGTTAGGTATTTTTATTAGTTGGTAATTTATTGGTAATTTTGTAAAAATTCAGAAAATAAGTTCAAGAAGATTTCGTATTGCAAAACAAGATTCAGAATCAAATTTTGAGAGATAAAGATAAGACCTTGGTCAAAGAAAGATAATGCATTGGTTATTTGAATTTAAATGTGATTCTAGAAAGAGATAAAGGGGATATGGATTTGAATTTAAAGTGGAGATCAAGCTTAGTTTATCTTTGGGATATATGTATATATATATATATATATTGGCACTCACTACAAGAAAAAGGGGTTTTTGCGACGACAAAAAGTCGTCGCAAAAACCCCAGTGTCATCGCAAATAATAGTTTTCGCAACGACATGTCGTCACAGATATGTCGTCGCAAAAAATTAGTCGCAAAAACTTTTTATGCGACGACACAGTGTCGTCGCAAATATATTTGCGACGACTTATTTTTTTTGCGATGACAAGCGTTGCTAATACGCCGTTCTGAAATTCTCGTGATATAATATTTTTTGCGACGACAATTTTAAAATGTCGTCGCAAATAATCTTCCTTTTTTCCGACAACACGTATAAAAAAGTCGTCGCAAAAAACTGGAATAAATTTTTTTTTAATTTTTTTAAAAATGGCAATTAATTAATTTTTAATAATTTTAATTAAACGTTATTATGTTACATACTGAATATAATTTATTAAGATACATTAAAAGTGAAATATAAATTAATATTAAAAACAGTAAATCTAAATAAATTTATAAAATATATTATGAATACTACATGAAGTGCATATATAATGTTCAAAAAAATATAAAAGTCTAAATAAAGTGAAAAATAAAATAGAACATATATCGGCACTATTCGTCTAAGTTTGTAGCATCGCCAACAGCTGAATCATCATCAGGAATATCATCATCTGAAGGAGGCAGAGGAGCGTCTAGGTCAACTGGTTCTGGATGAGCAATCGTAGGTAATTGGATGTTGGGTTGCAATTTAGACACCAACTCTAACATCTTCACCTGATTGTCATAAATCTTCATTTGTTCCCGGTATGATTTCTTTAAATAACGATCCATACGTGTGTTAGGTTGAGCCGATGAGGTGGGTCCGAGAATGAACCAGCAGATGAAGGAGAAGCCTCGGAGTAATGCTTTTGGGAGAGCGTCGGACCCACTCCTATCTTATGTCCTTTACACATGCCAAGAACTTGCTCCAAAACCCCATGCTCATCAAGGGGGGGTCTAGTCGAGCTTGCAGTACTTTGTGTTCTCTGCATTTGTCTTTCCTCCTCCAGGGTGTTCTGCATAATAAGACATTATAATTATTTTTACGTGTTATAAAACCACTATTTCAGTATAAAAAAATTTAATATGAAAAGTAAAATTACTTACGAAAGTCTGTTTAGCATGGGTATTAACCCAAGAGTCCCCGTGACGATGCATGTCCGTCCAATTGTCTATAGCAGACATCGGCTCTTAGGTCTCTGTACGGACCTGTCAAATAAATTACATTTATTAAAATTCTTAAATTCTAACTAAATTTCGGCAACATAACGACTTATTTTTCATATGATCCAAAAATCCAAACCTGTAAAAAAATAACTTATTGGAATTTACGTGTTGTTATCCACATGGAGCCAATGTGATAACTAAGCCATTGTGAAGATATTATGCGCATGGAGATTTGAAGTTTGAATTATATTTGAAGAATAAATGTTTGTGCTGCAATAATGGGCTGGAAGCAATTGGATGTTTTCAATCTACTTTGACATTATCTACTTGCCTTACATGCAATACTCGGTGGATGTTTTTTTTTGGAAAATCAAGGAGATAATGAAGCAAAGTTGTTTGTGTAGATAAGATATCATGCATATTACTTGGAGAAGGTCATGGAGAGAATTTGAATAAGCTATCTTGGTGGGTTAAGAGATTTGTTATGGGGCCTATGTGATTAACGTGAAATAAAGGGAGTTTTAGAAGCTTTATAAAAGTAAAGGCCTCAAGGTTGCTCTGTGATACATGGGTTTAATAGAATATTTCCAGAAAAGAGTCGGTGAGTTTTTGTAAGCCTTGTGCATTATTGAGATCGTCCTTCGGGAGAGGGATTTGTTACTTTCGGGAGGAAGCTCTGTCGGTCGAAGGGAGTTCACCGTGCAGTTAAGAAGGCGTGTGGTGCACGCTAAACAAATCACTATGGAGATTCGTCACAGCGGCGTCGTTGTCTAGGAGGGAGTCATTGAGTGAATAAGTTCGTCCAGTGTCTATAATTTTTGGAACATAGTGAACTGTTTATTGTCTGGGCGTGGCCCCGCAGAGTAGGTATGCGCACCGAACTGCGATATCATATCCTGTGCATTTATTTTACTTTCTGCATTACTGTCTTTCCTTGGTAATTAATTTGAATAGTAAGAAACCCGGATCTTAATTAATCAAGCTGTATTCCGGACAGTGTTTCAACATCATCTGGAACATCAGACGTAACATCAGATCTAACAAGTGGTATCAGAGCGGTTCACTGACCATAAGTTCGGTGAGATCTTGGAGAGTTGATCTGTTATGTTTGGAATGGATTTTCTAAGGAATGAGGTTCAGTTGTGCGTCCCCCTCTCCTTGATGGCTCAAATTATTCTTATTGGAAGGCTCGGATGAAGGCTTTCATCAAGGTTCAAGATGAAAGAGCATGGCGTGCAATCCTGATCGGATGGAAGCATCCAGAAACAAAGGATGCAGAAGGAAAGGAGATTCTCAAGCCTGAAGAGTCATGGAGCACTAATGAAGACAGGTTGGCTAGTACAACTCACGTGCGCTCAATGCAATATTCAATGGAGTGGATGTTCACCAGTTCAAAATGATATCCACATGTGAATCGGCAAAAGAAACATGGGAAATTCTGGAGGTAACGCATGGAGGAACAACCGCAGTCAGACAATCAAAATTGAACATGCTCACAACCAGGTTCAAAAATCTTCAAATGCATGAAACTGAAACTATTTCTGAATTTAATTCATGATTGTGTGATATAGCTAATGAATCCTTTGCTCTTGGTGAAAAAATTCCTGAGGCAAAACTTGTTAGCAAGACGTTGAGATCATTACCACAAAGATTTGCCTACAAAGTCACTGCCATTGAAGAGGCGAAAAACACTGAGACTATGAGACTTGATGAATTGATGGGATCACTGAGGACATTTGAAATGAATCTGAGTCAAAATAAGAAGGAGAATGAGATTTCTCAGGGGATTGCTTTCCAAGCCGAAGTGGAAGATAATGTTGAAGAAGATGATGAAAACTTAGCGGAGTCTCTTGCTCAATTGACTAAAAATTTCAACAGGGTGATGAAAAAGTTCAACGAGAAGAACCAAACTCCAACTTTCAACAACTCCAACAATTTTCAGAAAAATAAGGGAGCTACAAATTCCTCCAATGATAAGAAGAAGAATAGGGGAATTTAATGTCGGGAGTGTGACGGTTACGGTCACATTCAGTCTGAGTGTGCTAACACTCTCAAGAAGAGGAATAAGTCTCTCAACGTCACATGGAGTGACGAGGATTCTGAAGGCAACCAGGAAGATGATGATCATGTGAATAACTATGTTGCGTTCAATGTCTACCAAGATGTTCCAAATTGCAGTGTTATAGATCGTGTCACACATCATCTGCAACATCATCTGCAACACACTCTGGAAAATCAGAAGAAAACGAAGATTTTTCAGATTCTGACGGATCCAGTGATGGAGAAGAACTGACTGAGGAAACAATCCAGGAGGCATATGAAACCATGTTCAACAAATGGGTTTTAGTGGTTAAAATGAATAAGTCTTTGCGGGAGTGAGTCGATGAGCTTATTAAAGAAAAGGATGTACTTAAGCAGGCTACTGAAAAAGAGAAAATGTTATAGGAGACAAGAGCTGAATTGGAGCACACTCAAAAGTCATTGAAGATGATGAATTCTGGCACCACAAAATTGGATCACATTCTCTCGACAGGAAAAGTGAGTGGTGATCAACATGGCCTTGGCTATATTGGTGAGAGCTCAGCGTCCAAAATAGTGTTTGTGAAGAAGACGCCTACCCCTAAGCCTCTAACTTTCTCCAATAAGAAGGTTACTATCTCATCCCTTCGACATAGAAGGTTTGTCCCCACATGCCATTATTGCGGTTTACCTGGCCACATAAGACCGAGATGCTACAAATATTTAAATGCTTTGAAGAAAGGTATGTTTATTAATCCACCAAAGTCTGCAAACTCAAAGAAGACACCTAACGTGAAGATTGATGTGAAAAATAATTTTTCTAGACGTGTGTGGGTAAAGAAATCTGATTTGAGATGTCATAAGGCTTATACTTCTTTAGAAGCATGTACTAATTTAGGGGGAGTAAGACACATAAAAAGATCAGGGGGAGTAAGCTACAGAGATCAATGCCCTCGAAGATATCTAGTGCGAAGTGTTGCATTGAGTGTTCCAACTAATGTTACAACATGATCTGCGACATCAGCTGCTGAAGACGGTTCTATGGTGTGAATTTTTTATTTTTTATTTTTTATTTTTGTGTCTTTGGCTTATTTTTGTCAAAAAAGGGGGAGAACAATGTAATTTCATATATTTTTTGTCATTTTTGAATTTTTTTTAGGCCAAAGGGGGAGATTGTTAGGTATTTTTATTAGTTGGAAATTTATTGACAATCTTGTAAAAATTTAAAAAACAAGTTCAAGAAGATTTCGTATTGCAGAAGAAGATTCAGAATCAAATTTTGAGAGATAAGGATAAGGCTTTGGTCAAAGAAAGATAATGCATTGGTTATTTGAATTTAAATGTGATTCTAGAAAGAGATAAAGGGGATATGGATTTGAATTTAAAGTGGAGATCAAGCTTAGTTTATCTTTGGGATATATATATATATATATATATATATATATATTGGCACTTGGAATTTATGTGATGTTATCCACATGGAGCCAATGTGATAACTAAGCCATTGTGATGATATTATGCGCATGGAGATTTGAAGTTTGAATTATATTTGAAGAATAAATGTTTGTGCTGCAATAATGGGCTAAGCCATTGTGAAGATATTATGCGCATGGAGATTTGAAGTTTGAATTATATTTGAAGAATAAATGTTTGTGCTGCAATAATGGGCTGGAAGCAATTGGATGTTTTCAATCTACTTTGGCATTATCTACTTGGCTTACATGCAATACTCGGTGGACGTTTTTTTTGGAAAATCAAGGAGATAATGAAGCAAAGTTGTTTGTGTAGATAAGATATCATGCATATTACTTGGAGAAGATCATGGAGAGAATTTGAATAAGCTATCTTGGTGGGTTAAGAGATTTGTTATGGGGCCTATGTGATTAACGTGAAATAAGGGAAGTTTAGAAGCTTTATAAAAGTAAAGGCCTCAAGGTTGCTCTGTGATACATGGGTTTAATAGAATATTTCTAGAAAAGAGTCGGTGAGTTTTTGTGAGCCTTGTGCATTATTGAGATCGTTCTTCGAGAGAAGAATTTGTTGCTTTTGGGAGGAAGCTCTGTCGGTCGAAGGGAGTTCACTGTGCAGTTAAGAAGACGTATGGTGCACGCTAAACAAATCACTGTGGAGATTCGTCACAGCGGCGTCATTGTCTAGGAGGGAGTCCTTGAGTGAATAAGTCCGTCCAGTGTCTGTAATTTCTGGAACATAGTGAACTGTTTATTGTGTGGGCGTGGCCCCGCAGAGTAGGTATGCGTACCGAACTGCGATATCATATCCTGTGCATTTATTTTACTTTCTGCATTACTGTCTTTCCTTAGTAATTAATTTGAATAGTAAGAAACCCGGATTTTAATTAATCAAGCCGTATTCCGGACAGTATTCCAACATCATCTGGAACATCAGACGTAATATCAGATCTAACAGACTTTATTTTAGGGGCCGGTTTAACAACATAGTTGGCAAGTATATATAT
>NW_010366183.1:295251-317910 GCF_000414095.1 Morus notabilis
TTTTTTTTTTTTTTTTGCTCCATTTCTTCTTTCAAACATCATGATCAAAATTATTCACGTGATACAAAACATGTACTAGTAGATAACCTTTTTCTAATTTGAACATCTCAAGATAGGCGCCAAACTCTATATATCACCAATAATTCCAAAACCAAGAAGTTGGATCATGAAATAAAATCATGACAGGCCATAATATTAGATGACCAAGGAAAGCTTCTAAGGACTAAAATTAACAATCACCCGGCCAGATATATACACACATATATATACACAATCAGATTCATCAACATTCAGAATATCTTATCAAGTTCTTCAATTTCTGTTCCAACTCAGTAAGATCCACGCTTCTCACGCCACTCACAGCCTGTAATTACACACACACATGTACACTTATCAAACTATTTCCTTATTTCAAGTTCATATCATATACATACTTAGCAAACAGTAAAAAGAAAAATATATTACCTCGGATTCAATGGTGTGAAGAAATCTTTCGTTGACTTTAGCGGAGACGCAGCTGACGACGTTAAGCCCTTCTGCGACCAGAACTTGAAGGACTGTCGCAAGTGGAAGCCCTTGTTTAAACGCCGTATTTACGACAACTTCAACTCCTGCCTTACAATGTACAACACTAATTGTGGTTTCTGAGTTTTGATCATGATCAGAGGCAATATCATCACCAATGCTACTACTTCCGCTGGGAGTGGATACAACTAAATATTTGGAGAGCTTTCTTAACTCATCTCTTTTTTCACTCAACTTTTCGATCTTTTTTCCCAAGTCTTTTATGTGATTTGCTGCTTCATGTATTTGATCGGATATAGACCTCTTTCCCTGAAATTAGTACCAACATTATTACTATACTTAAGTGTTAAAACGAATTAATTAGTATAATATTTTTATTAAAAAAATTCACTTGAAAAATTGATCAGCGAAAGTACTAATTATATTTTACCTTGAGATATTCAAGAGGGATTAGAGACCGTAGGGAATCATAAAGGGCAGCCATTTCTCGTCTTCTTTGCTTTTCAGTCTCTCTATGTACGACCTTCTTCTTCTTCTTGTCACCATTAGGGTTTTGGTGATGATCATCATGACGGTGATTATCTTTTTCGCAGAAGGGGACAATGGATTGTCTACGGCGCTTGAGGGAAATTAGGTCATGGCCGTCCTGAGAAGCCGCCGGCGGGTAAACTTGATCATGATCATCTTCATGGATTTCATGGTGAAGATGGTATTGATGATCATTTTGATATAATTTGCAGTGAAAAGTGGAGATAAGTTGGAGAAGCTCTTGATCTGTGGCTTGGTCATATTGGAACATGGAAGGAATATAATCCATGTTGTAATATTGCCCCAAATTAAATCTTCTGTGCTTCTCTCTCTCTCTCTCTCTCTCTCTCTCTCTCCACCCTTTTTTGTCTCTCAAAGTGGAAGTCCAGATAGGAATATGCTTATAATTATTTGGGCATGAAATCTTTTATGGGGCCAAAGGGTCCAAGATTTTGTTGTGATTTATATTGAATTGTCTCTCGAGGTCTGACCTCACCCTACCTAGATATCTACTACAGTTACTCCTAAGTTTTTGTTTTCAAAGGCACTGTGCATTTAGACGACAGGGAATAAATACCACACGCGCTATATTCATTCACACGTGAGAAACTATTTTTGCCTAAGATAGATACGGACTAACTAGACCTTTAAATCTACACATTTTAAACGTGGGATTTTTCATTAAATATAAAAGGGGGGAAAAAAGGAAAGAAAAAATGGGCTTAGGTATAATTAATTGTTGAAACAGTCTATCTATTAAAGGGAATGAATGGTAAAAAGTTATCAGACATGTATGCATGTTGTGTTTGATAATCATCATCACTAATCCCAAAAGTCTTAAAAGTTTTTCACATTTCTTTTTTTGTTCACATATTGTAGTCGAATTCTGCATTTAATGGTAAAATCACAAAACCGAGCTAAGACAATATTATAATTAATAATTACGGTTGTAACTAAAAAAGGAAAACAAAGTACAATAATATCAAGAAGATCTTCTATAAAATGGAAGATTAATCAGTTGTTGCAGAAGTGGAGGGATCTTTACGACTGAGCATGATCAATAAAGTTAAAGAAAAAATAGAGAATTTACCCATTACTCTTGATAAATATCCTTTTATTAGTATAATTATTTGACTAAAAAGGTTATGAATCATTATAAGTAAAAGGTAAAAATCATAATCCATACACTTTTAAGGGTATTTGTCAAGATTATCCCAAATATGTTTTATTATGGATTTTTATTTGGGCCAAGAAAACGACAATACACTCCAATGATAGAAGAGATTGTGCAGACACATATATCATATATAATTAATTTTTTATAATAACGTTATGAGGGAACATGATTAGGTTTTGATTATGGGGTTAGACCAAAGATCATATATATATTGTGAGCATATGATCATCACTAAGATGAGGATTTGGAAGTCCTACTTCATCTCTTTCTACCTGGCATCACAACCTGTAAAATATTGATGCCAGTATTATGTGCAATAAGACACGATGGATTTTCAAGTCTGCATTAGATATAAGGAAAATTAAATACTATATAAATATATATATTTTTCAGCAATACAAAAACCTAAACTTTGTGCTCCTCATAAATTTCTGTTATATTAATTTTCTTTTGATCTGTTTGCTAGTCTTTGAAGTTTCATTAATGTGTACGTACGAGTCTTTTGACTGTGTAAGTAGTCAGATTTAGGTGCTACAGAGAGTATGATTGGAAAAATTAGCTGAAATTTAAGTAAAGTGAGTGAAAGTTTATAAATACTATGTTTAGTAGGAGGGATAAAAATTAGAAAAGGAAAAAGCAAAATATTATCAAGATGAGGAAAATAAATAGAAAGGACTAAGGAGGGAGCTTTTATAATATGGGTGTACAACAAACTATTTTAACCATTAAAACCAACCAAATCAAATCAAACTAAAAGAAATCCAAACCAAATCAATTAATAATCTGTTTAGTTTGCTTTAAATTTTTAAAAAACCAATTACATTAGTTTGGTTTGTGATTTTATTCCTAAAAAAACCCAAACCAAATCAAACTAATTTTTATCTATATAATTTTCTTAAAATTATATATATTTCATATATCTATAACTTATTTATATTTAAGAAACTCTTTTATTCTAAATTTAAATAATTATAATCCTAGAAATTTTTATCATAACCTATATATACAGTACTAACAATGCTTCTGCGGTCTACCCTTAAGCTCTATCAGCTCATCTCTTCTCATTCTTCACTCCTCTAGATTTTGTTCGTGATTCTCTCTGAAGTCTTGCCTCTTTGTTAATGTGAATATATCATATATAATATTAAGTGTCTCTAATTTACCTATATTTATTTTCTTTCATATACATAAAAAAGTTGAATATCATATTCAATCATGAGTCATAACTAATATTATATAAATATATCTATAATTTAATTGCTTTGATTTCATTTTGTCTTTAGAAGAAAGAGAGAAATAGATAAAAGATGACACAAAACATTTGTACCAGTTATGTTGAGACTCTCAAGATGTTGTAAAATATTAGTTCAAACCAATTAGAAAAATCAAATCAAACCAATTACAATCGGTTTGGTTTGGATTGGATTAGATCTCTTAATTGTTATAGTTGGTTTGAAAATCTCTAAACCAATTGATAATTAGTTTGATTTGCATTTCACTTAAAATAAACGGTTTGGTTGGTTTGTACACTCCTATTTTACTAGATACTTACTTTTGGTGGAAGAGGAAAAAAAATAAAAAAAGAAAGAAAGGAATAATTAGAAAAGTGGAAATAAAATGTGTAACATAAAAGGAATAGTTTATTTTACATTTATGAAGATGAATAAGTGTGATAGGTGTGTAAATGGCTATTTGACATATCATTTATTTTGTCAATCAAATACTTTCTCCACTTTTTTCTTTCCAAATTGGTAGGATTAAGAAAGCTGTAGATTTCTAGAGGGCCGGCAAAATGAACAGCTCCTGACATCTTCTCAATTATTGCTCTCTCTCTCTCTCTACTATATTATTATTATTATTATTATTATTATTATTATTATTATTAGAGTCAAGACGACAAACATAAAACAACTCTAAGAAGAAAAAATCTGTGCCATGTCACATACATAATGCCTGTTTTCTATTAATGCGCTTTTCTTCATTTAAGAAGAAATTTTCTATTAATGATTATTATAAACACCATGTGAGTCATCCCACCCATCTATACACATACTTATAATAGTATAATGAACAGAAGAAAATATTCTATTTATATTAATGTTTATTTTCTTCTTTAAAATATATAATATTAGATTTGGATATATTCATATAATGACGGTTGGTGAAGTCCCTCGTGTGAAAGTAATTAGGATGTCGAATCATTAGTTTTTATATAAATATATCGATTATGTAATTTTATTGGTGCATATATAGCTACTTCTAAGAAAATAAAAAATTAGACAGAAGTTTGACCTTGTACAGAAACCATTTAGCTTTCCTCAGCAACCTAAAAACCATTTTTTCTTTAATGTGGTTTTCTTCTAATTATTTACTTGAAAACTAATAGTAGTCATATATGTTCAATTTGCGGCTATTGACTAATGACTGGTCGGCTGTAATAATTAAAACATTACAAAAAAATGTGCTTATTTGAATATTGCGTCTAATTATATGTTACGAAAAGATGTACTCACAATTTCTCCAAAAAAAAAAAAAAAAAAAAAAAAAAAAAAAAAAAAAAAACTTCAGCCATTTTTTTGAAAAACTGAAAACGATGGACATTAATTTAATTGAGTAGCCAAAATTGGCCACCCCACAGAATTCCCCTACAAAATGTTGGTAGCTTATAATTCTTGGAGATGGGGAAAGAAAAAGAAAGTTTGATAATACAGAGGAATGTACAATGACTTTTTGATTAAATTAAAAATAAAAAGTGGAGTTCATTTTTAATTTGGAGACCGTCTCCGGCAGGCCGTCTTACTAATAGGATCAGTTTTCTAACCGTTAAATTTAATCAAAATCAAATGAGATTGAAAAAGTATGTATAATAGACAGTTTATGATGCAGATCTAATGGTTGAAAAAATAAAACTATCAGTAATTTTATTTTTCTAATCCTATGAGAAAAACTCCATTCTAATTTTAGACGATGATTAATAATATTTAAGTTTGCCGACTAGTGATTAGAAGTAAAATAATTTTCCTTGTGAGGTTCTGGATTGCTCCAGAATATTAACAAAAATAAAGAAAAATGAAATGAGTGTTGAATTAGTAATACGTTAATTCCGCAGCATATTAATGCTTATTGTTATAAGACTTGCGCTTGGTATTTGTAGAATGAAATCAAATATGTCGAAAGGTAGGTAGTGATATGTGTTTACAATCGTTGAGTTTATTTCTTATTTGAGAACCGGGTTTTCATTCATAACATAATAGCAAATCGCTACTCTATATATTTAGGGGGAAAAACTGTACTGACGTTTTTTTTTTTTTTTTTTTTTTTTTTTTTTTTTTTTTTTTTTAAAGAAAATTGAGAGTATATCTTGTTCACATACTTTTAATATTTTATCCGAATGTCACATCAGAATCATATGTTAAAAAAAATACAAACTTAACAATATTTGACGAATATCTAACATCTCTAGCATATTATACATATTTAAGAATAATAAGAAGAATGCCACAATGCCACAAGCGACATTCAATTTTGGATTTATAATACTCTCGTTGGTTCTCCACACTAGAGGCTAGATTAAAGACCAATAAAATGTGTATTTTCGAAATTGCCACGCGAGTCAAAGGTAATATAATAGATTACTACCAGTAATCTACCATATGTTACCAAAACCAACAGTGAGATGATCGACAGTTACAAGTTACCGGCGCGTAATCCCAACAATCCATCTTATTATTTTGTTTTTTGTACACAAAATTCCGGTCATCTCCGGTATAAATTGTTATTGTGTAATCTAGTAGATTAACAACAGTAATCTAGTAGACTAATTCCACCCCCCAAAAAAGAACACAAACGCAAAATTTCAAGTGAAATTTAAACATAACCGAATATCACATACTTCAAATTTCACGAAGCTTCAGTGCCATTAATCCATTTTTTCTTTTGCACTTCACATTTTTTAGGGAAATGAGACAAAATGTCTCCTTAAAATGTTTCTATCTAGATTTTTACTTCTTATTCTTAGTCAATATCATTTTAGTCAAATAACTATATTAATTAAAAGGGTATTAATCAAGAATAGTAGGTAAAAATTAAGACATATATACTTTTAAGGGTAGGTTTAGTAATGAGAAAATTAGTGAACTCACCCTTTAAATACATTGTTTTAAGATTTTTACTATTTACTCTTAATTAATACTATTTTGACTAATATAGTTTTTTAATAAAATGTATTAATCAAGTGTAAGGATAAAAATTCAAGACTCATGCGTTATAAACAGTATTTATCTTTTTTCTCTTTTGTAATTCTCTCCTTTTTATTCTTTGTGTTTGGGCCAGAAATGAAAAAGTACGGCTCAATTGGTTTCTACTATGTTTGAATTCTCTCATCCGGAAAAAGGGGGTAAACATGCTGTTAAAGAACTTAAGTGTATGAGTTTAAATTTTCACATATTATTTTTTATTAATATTTTTTTAATCAAATAATTTTATTAGTTTAAGAGTATTAATCAAAAAATAAGGGATAAAATGCACTTTAGTAATTCTCTCATCCATTCAGTTCTTTTTTCTCTGTCTTTTTTAAATCCCACTGGGCCCAACTAATATCTCGATTACCAGATCAGTCCATGATTTCTTATCACGTTTCATTTGAAGTACAATCACAACAGATAGTTGGACCTTTACGGTGGAGTAAGCCTTGTTTGGTCAGTTGATTTGAATTTTATTAGTTTAAATTTTTTTTATTTTGTGTGGTTTAAATTGTAGTTTGAATTGATATTTTTATGTATAGTTAAAATTTTAATTTAAACAGAAAATAAAATTTGAATTAGTATTTAGTAGGTGTAAAAAATAAAGAGAGTGAGCATTTTTTACTATTTAAAAATGGTTTGAATAATTGAACTTGAGGGAAAGTTAAACTCTAAGTTGGACTGCTTAACTCAATGTAAATGAAAAATATAATTCAAATTACATACTTACTAAACGTCATTTCAAACTGTGTTCACTATTTAAATTGAGTTAAATTGAACAAAACTAATAAAACAAACATAACCTAAAGTTATTTTACTTTACTATTGAGATAAATATTTTCAACCGTTAAATTAATTTTTTTAATAATTAGATTATACATATCTATATTAAAAAATTTTAACACACTAACTATTTTTAGTGTAAATTTAACCGTTAAAATATTAATCTAAACATAAAAACACTTACTCCAACGGCAGTAAAGACTACCCAGCAGATAATTCCTTTGACTTTTCGCTTCAATTTTCAATCACCATCTGTTCTGACTAGATAATAATAAAATCATAGAGCAACCGAGCGACACCTTTCCCATCAGCGGTCCACTAATCAGAACCGACAGTGACGAGTAATCGAATTCTCGTACATCTCACAGACAAAAGTAACAAATATCACCCGGATTCCACACCACCGAAAGAAACCATCCTCGACGTTCAATCGTTGTTCACCCTCACCTGCAGGTAACTATAGCAGGAGAGATATCAGATAATCGGAATTTCATTTTTCAATTAAAAATAACAAAAAAACTGCCCGGAAACTAGGGCTCGGAAATCACTTTAGCAGTTCAGCTTATCGACGTTACTCAGACACTCACTATAACATAACATTCTTGTGCTCGCTTCTCTCTCTCTCTCCCCGACAACGCAGTTCTTTCGATTTCTCTCTCTACAAAGGTAAGCTTTTTTTCTCTCTCCACTCTCTTTAGCTTTCGTTGAAAATCTTACTGATGTTTATTACTTTGTTTCGCATTGGAAGAATTTGAATTTCATTCGAGTTTGTTAGTATTGATTATTGAGGAACTGTTGGAACTGAAACGCCAAAAATTGAGCAATTGAATCGCATTTTCCTTTCCATTTTGTTGTTTTTATGAGCGTATGAATTTTTCGAGCAATGCGTATGAAAAGTGACACTTGAGATAGAAAATTTGTTTTATCTTGGAATTTTTCCAGATTTTTTGGAAAGAAAAAGGGGAAATTGAGCGACGTAGTGGAACTTTACTACTTTCCTATTTTGTGTTACCAATAATTATGCTAATTTTTCGCAGAAATGAATATATTGATATAGTTTAGTTAATACTCCCCTTTTTTTCGTGTTTTATTTAATTATTTTGCTTGAAGTTGTCCTCTGTTATATAATTTTTGTGTTCATATCTGCATTTGCAATGTTGTTGGTTGATAGGGATATGTCTTCTGATACTGCGAAGGAAAATGCTTCGGTAGTTGATTCGTCAGTGACGGAATGGAAACAGGACATGGGGAATTCAGATGATCCTGGTAAATTAAATGATGAAGGTGCCTTTTATTTATACTTTCGAATTCTTGTACTTAAATTGGTCTGGTCTAAGTTACTTGTTCGAAAAATTCAGTCTTTACATTGGATATGCATGAATCGTTTGCCAAATCCAGTAATTTAGTTGAAAATTCAGTTTAATTTGTTACTGTGATGTCACAAGTTATTTTTTTTTTCTCTTTTTTCCTTTTGTTTCTCAGATTACAAGAATTGATAACTGCAATTGATGTATTGTTTAGACGCATCTCTGTATCCAATGAATCAATTATACAGAGGGTAAATTAGTTTGTAGCAACTGTGCCAAACTATAGCCAGAATATCCACATCAGAAACCACAGCCGCTAGTTTTTCAGTTGAATAACAACGATATTAGGGATTGTTCCCTCAAAAAAAAAAAAAAAAAAAAAAAAAAATTTAGGGCTTGTGTTACTTCATACTTGGTGTGATTTTTTTCTACATTTGTCTCTGTTCGTATGTAAAATTGGACACTCTTTATGAACATACCTCTACAGCTCTACTTTGATAGTCCATCTTCACACTAATTCATTTATTCTTTTGTTTGTACTTCAAATGATTTGAAATAAGTAGCTAGATTGATTTTGATGAGTATTCATTTATATGCTTTGTACTTGCAACTTTGCAACATCCATATTTTCCATTACTTTCTCTCAATTTGTCATTTCAAAATTATATGCATTAACTTGTGAATTATGTATATTTCTTTGTAGAGAGCTCAAGTTATAAAGGTGACCATAATGGTGATCCTTCTAGGGAAAAGCAAGTGGTTGAAAATCATGAATGTGTTGCTGATTCAACTGCAACCAAAAGGGGTAAATTGTATGACACTAGGTATTTTATCATAAAGAGTTTGAATCATCAGAACATCCAACTATCCGTTGAGAAAGAAATTTGGGCTACTCAAGTCATGAATGAACCAATTCTGGAAGAAGCCTTTCATGTAAGATTCTTGTATTCCGATATTTTGCTTTGCTTGCCATATTAGTTTTTTATGGAGAAGCATGTACTTGTCTTGCAGAATTCTAGTAGAGTAATCTTAATATTTAGTGTCAACATGAGTGGTTTCTTCCAAGGGTATGCCCAAATGATGTCTTCTGTTGGGTGGAGGCGAGATAATGTTTGGAGCCAAGGGAGTGGTAAATCTAATCCTTGGGGACGCAGTTTTAAGGTCAAATGGCTACAGTTAAATGACCTACCTTTCCAAAAAACTCTTCATCTCAAGAACCCGTTAAATGACTATAAACCAGTAAAAATTAGCAGAGACTGTCAGGTGTGTTCTTTATGTAGTATTTAGTGCTTTCTTGTTGTGTTAGACTGTTAGTATATAGACATTGTGTTAATTTGAAATCCTCTATTCTTTCCAGGAGTTATCTCCCGATATTGGAGAAGCTCTCTGTGAGCTTCTTGATGGCAAGAGTAATTTTGATAGCCTGCAGATTAGGTAACGTATTTAGATAGCCGAAAGCTAATATTCTTGCAACTCTGTCCATTTTAAATTGCATTAGTATTTATTTTTCTTTTTGATTTTTGAGCTATTTCCTCAGGGATGAATATCGTTCGAAAAGGCCCTGTATGGAACCTCCGTGTTCATTAGGAGATGAAGAGTATAATGCGCCCCCAGTGCATCCTTCATGGTCTCAGTCACCCATGCTTTATTCTTCATTAATGTACCAACATCAGACTGAAGCCATTAGATATCAGTTAGCCCATGGCAGAACTAGTGGGGTTACATTTCCTGGAAACTTTAATGTAAATTCTGCAGCGTCAAAAGTTACAAGGATGAAACACTCTTCCAACAATGGGTATCTTCCTAATACACAAATGGATAGGGATGTGGCTTCTCGATTTGATTTGTGGGGCATTAGTGCAGAAAGCCCCCGGGCTAGTGTTCTGACAGAGGACGACTTTCTTGAAATGGTATTATGTATCTCGGTTTCTTTAATTTGTGCCTCTGATTATGTCTGACCCATGTCAAGTTTTGAGCAAAATCTTCCCTTTTTCTTAAAGTAATTTGGAGACATAAAAAAGACATTTCTATCTGGATACTATTAGAAGATCATTCTGTGTTTTGTGGACCACCATTTTTGACCTTTTGAAGAGGGACTGGAACTTTTCCAAAGTCCTTTAATATTCATTGGTACTGGGTATTTCATGAAGCTGAATCAGCACGCTCTAGCGAACTAGAAGTTGTATCCTTATTAGTATTCAGCTTTGCCTGGTTTGTTCAAATTGCTGCAGCATTATTGCTGTAAAAGAATTGAAGTGGCTCTGGGTGTTATTACGTTTCAATGGTTCCATATGAAATTTATATTTACCTGTCATATGAATTCTCCATAATAACTAGCTTTTTCCGGACCCTTTGTTGCAGTCTTACGAAGAATACCTCGAGGCTCATAGCAGAAGCAGCAAACAATTATGTCTTCCTGTCAGTATTCTATCTCACAAACATCTCACTGATTTTTATGTCATTGCCTTACATACGTGCCTTTTAAGTCATGCAATTTTTTGGTCTCCACCAAGTACCAGCAAGTACTGCATCTCTTTGCTTGCTTTTAGGGAGTTGAGAGTGTAGGTTTTTCGTTAGGCTCAAATTGAATAAGCATTGCGGAACATGTCATAAAAGAAGAAGAAAACCGTTGAATGATCTACATTCAAATTACTGCTTCCTTGTTACAACTGTTTTCTTTTTAGATTGACATCTATAGTTCTAAACAACCACATGATCATCTCGGACTTGAACACCCCATTGACGTTACGGAACAATCATTCCTGTTACACTTGAATATTCGGGGTTTAAAAAAAAAATGCTTAACAAAATTCAGGGGCCACTCACACACCCTATTTTAAAAAATAAAATTTATTGTGTAAAGTGGGAGCCATAGGACCCACACCGTATCAAAAAAATAAAATCCAGGGGCCATCATGGGACACAGATCATACTTCCGGGGCCCAAAAGTGGGATTTGGCCAATTTTCTCTACTGGAACACAAATTAATCATTTGACGTAAATCCTGATTTATCTTGAATACTAGCAGTTGTTTTGCCAAGCCGACTCATTTCCCCACTCTGGCAGGCTTCTGGACCTTCACGAATGAAAGAGGACTCGTCAAGAAGCAAAAAGCAGGACGAAGATTTGTATGTCAATCCTTTCTGCTTAAGAACCTGAAAATTCTTATTTGTCTCCACTCTCCATTAGTTAAGCTTGGTGATATGTATGTTTCAACAGAAGCTCGAGTTATGGAAGTGACAGGGGATGCTCAAGGAAGAGGACTCATCATTCATCCCAGAAATAATAAACTCCTAGTGTACTTTTGTGTTTTTTTTTTTAATTTTTAATTTTTTTTTAATTTTTTAATGGTAGTGTTATCCTAATCCCTAGAATTGGGACTTGTTTTGTTGTTATATGTTGTACAAATGTGTACCTTATAATGACGATTCGTAACAACAATTTACTGAGGTTCGTTAGCCAACCTGTACATAAATTGAATTGGCTTCATTGCCCCTACTTTTACGTTTTTTTTTTCCCTTGTTGAGGTTAGGGACGATGTTGCTCTGACGCACTGTTTGTGTATATACATAGAATTAGTTGAGTGACAAGATAATTAAGTAACGTTTGTCATATTTTATGGCATTAGTTAGAAATTTAGGAGACGTTTGGTTCATGGATTAGAATTATAAGATTATAATCATTTTCGATTTACGTGTATTTTTTTAAGAAAAAATACTGTAGCGAATCATGATTCGAATTAGAGTATAAATTTCCCAACTAAACAACCCTTTATTCTCGTTTCATATTTATTTTGAGTGACATTAAGAAAACCAATTTCTTTACTAAGGGCTGGACTATTTTTTATTATTATTATTATTATTATTATTATTATTATTATTATTATTATTATTTTGGGTTGAGGACTATCTATGTTATTTACACCTTGATTAAGTTGGATTTGTTCCTTTTAATAGTTTCAATAAAGCATTTAATAACTTTTGGGCATAAAACAACTCAAACTTTCAAATTTCATCTGGTAATAATTATAACCTACTCACTTACAATATATAGATAATTAGTAAATGAAAATGGAGTATTCCACTCATGTATTCTTTTGTTCCAGTCCTATCTCATTTATTTATCTTCAATAATATCAAGTCATGTCAATTAAATGATATATCAATTAATCTATCATATCATATCAATTGAAATGACATGCTAATTAAAATATTTTAATTGATATATTATTGGAGGGTTTTGCTTCATACTCCTGAACCTATAGTGACAATTAGAATGAAAATTAACTTTTAAGTTCCTTCTCTTTTCAATTTAAGATTTTTACTTAAACATAATAGAAATATTTTATCGTATTTAACTTTGTAAATTTATTAGGTTCCCTTAAATTTATACACATTTTTTTATACTGTAATAACATATAATTATCTGAATTTTATTAATAGAGTGAATTCGCTTTAAACCTAATGGGAGTAAGAGATGCAATACTTTAGTTTTTTAGTTTTTCCTCTTGGCTATTATTCTTAGTTTTATGCATTTTTTTTCCATTATGCTAATGGTAAAAGTAAACCATGTCTATTCCTTAAAAAAAAAAAAAAAAAAAAAAAGGTAAACCATGATCGAGAAACCTTTTCCCCTCAAGGATTAACGAGACAATACATTAACCTTATTAATTAAAAAAAAAAAGTAGTCTTTTCACTTTTTGATGTAGATTGTATTTTTAGTTCGCTTGATTTATTTATATAATATATATGTTAGGGTCTCTCGATTTCAATAGATTGGAAGTTTCCATCAATAATAAAAATGTTGTTGAAAGAGCTATATGTGTTCTTATTATAGTTTGTCTATTTTGGTATATCTTTTTAAAATTTCATACACTTTTATCTTCTTCCAGCATTTTATTCTAATTTATTGATGGAACTCAATTGTTAATCATGATCAGGAAGATTTTCCTATAGTTTGAGACCAAATAGGTCAATATTTTCCTGAGCAGAAATATATTCCCCTTTCAAATAAACAAATGAAATCTTGTTATTTTCTCTGTTTTTTTTTTTTTTGGGCAATTCACATTGACACCTCCTGTGTTTTGTCAAAATAATAGGGACACCTCCTTGACCGAAACTAATCACGTCAACACCGCTTAAATTTTGAAAAAAATTACACTGACATCCCCACTGTCAGTTGACCATTACTGTTGACTGTTTACTTTTGAAAAAAATGCCAAAAATACCCCTTCATGCACAAGAAAACATTTTTAAGCAATGTATAATACTAGAAATGTCAGTTTCACTCTTATTTGACAAAAAAAAAGTGAGTTTAATTGATTTTTATACATTTTATTCAAATTTTCACTCTAATGTAGATCTTTTTAACAAACAGAAAAAAAAATGTTTGTTATTGTTCCTTTGTTAATCAGAAGTCCCTGGTGAAACACCCACCTTCTCAACAGGAACCACCACAAACAACATTCTTTTTTGCTGAATATTGTCTAGTCTAGTGTATTTCCGTAACGCCATAACTCTCTTTTTTCAACTAAACAAATAAAAAAAAAGGGGTAATTTGTACCGCTAATCACTTAATTATTTAGTAGGTGACACTTTGGTCCCCTTTCTTTTAATTTTGATAAGACAATCCTTAAACTCTTTAAACATTAACAATTAAGCCCTTTCCATTATAATTAGTTAAGTTTTTAACAGATTGTATACGGAAGGGTACTTTGGTAAAATAATAATATATAAAATTAACAAAAAATTGAAGATAAAAAAATCCTCCCAAAAAAATTGTAGATGTTTTGAGGGAAAAGCTAAAAAGAAAAAATATAGAATCAGAAAGAGGGAGAGGGAGATGGAGAGAGAGACGAGTTGGCACAAGGGAAGGGCCGCGACGGGAAGGGATTATAGGGGGAAAAGGAGATCAATAAGGCGAAGGCGGCGACGATCTCCCGATGGTTGGAGCAGGATTGGGTTGCGATAACTGTGGCAGGGTTGGCCGCGACCAGCAAGAAGAGTAAAGTGAGATTTGAGAAGACTAGAATTTGAAGCTCTTGAGAAGAAGAGAAGCGAGAAATGCTTTCGTTTTATCTCCATCGAGCGGGTCTTGGAGTCAATTCAATTCCAATGATTTCAAGAGAAGGCTTGGACCGAGTTTTTTTTTTTCCTTAAAACTGTAAGGATACAGCGTGCTGTATCTAAGTGAGAATAATTGCATCTATAGATATTAATCATTACGTTGAGGCTATAAGTATTATTGGTAGAGTTGTATTTAGTAAGTCTCCATCATAAAATTTGTCTAAAACTTTTTCAAGGAGAAAGTCACAAAATCAAAGAAAACAAAAGCCATTTACACATGAAATTAGATTTATACGTTTCAAATTGCTATCCCCGAAACTTTTCTTTATGTTATATGTATACAGTATTTTTTTTGGCTAAAATATGTATACAGTATTTGTTTATTGTGCAAAGGAAGGAAAAAAAACAAGGAAAAAGAAGGTTAAAGCAGGCTCCTTTTACATGCCTAGTCATTCTCTTAAATTGTCATATTTATTCTGTTGATATTGCGTTAATTACGAGTTTTTTCAGTTTTGATTTAGTGTTGCTGAAGCAAATTGGTTTTTGATTCGTGATTAATCTGATTATGTTGAAAATATATGCTAATTTTGAGACATTTTTAAATTTTTTTTTATCTCTTCATAATCTTACAGTGTTTAAAATTAAAAGTTTACTGCTAAGCAATTTCTAAGGAGTATTTAGATTTTTTTTTTGGGTTGAAATATTCAGACGATGTTGTTATTTATGATTTTGTCTGGGTTTCCTTTTATGTGGATTATGTCATTGTGTTAAGTGGGTTCGAGGGTAATTTGGTATTTCCACTTAAAAATAGGCATACATGATGGGTTGCTGTAAAAATTTATTAAAATTTAACAGCAAGGACTTGATTGCTAATATTTAGAGAGTTTAAAGATCGCTTTATTAAAATTAAAAGAAAGGAAATTAAAATGTCGCTTATTAAGGAATTGAAGGATCAACCGGACAAATTACCCTAAAAAAAAGACACATAAAATTTGAAGCTAAGTTTTATGAAAACAATTTACCACATTTTAATTCTGATCCATACAGGTATACCAATTAAGCATTAAAAACAGAATCGTAAATTGAGCTCATCAACGGCTTAGAAAATTGGAAAAAAAAATAACAAAAACAAAACTTTTTTTAATGACCAATTACATAATAAAAGTTCTCAATTCTCAGCATTTCAATAAGATTCAAAAACGAAAAAAAGTGAATAACATCAATCAAATATAATGGATCAGATCTAAAACGAAATTACATTGATCTAATAAGCTGAAGAGGTGGCGAGGGAAGGGAGATGATCGAGGACGTTTGGTTAGAGGATTCAAATTATGTGATTCGAACCATTTTTGATTTACGTGTATTTTTTGTGAGATAAAATACTGTAACGAACTACGAATCATAATTCGAATAAGAGAACGAATCCCTCTACCAAACATCACCGAAGACGCGTCAACGTCTATAGTTTCCCACTATTGCCAAACGTGTAATAAGCTCAAGCCCACCCTTTGATTAGACGTCTAATAAGCTCAAACCCACCCTTCGATTTCCCTCTGTGCACGGTTTCCCACAACGCCCTTTCCTTTGCCGCCAATATCCACCGCGAACTCTTCCCCACGCCCAGCCCATCATAGATGATTTTTTTGTCTTTGGTTGTTTTTTCCCTAAAAGTTTTTTTTTTTTTTTTTTTTCGGGTTGGAATAATGTAATCCAAAGGAGATCTTGATTTGTTTCAGAATAATGTTTTTTTTTTCCGGAGAATGTGATGTACCTGATTTTTTTAGAACAATATTAATTGTTTTTTTTTTTTTTTTTTTTTTTTTTTTTAGATAAAATTGATAGAATTTAGGGGCCGTTCACTTCACTGATTCGAGTTTGTAATTCGAGTTGAGATGTGATTTTGTGTGAGAGCTTTTTACTGTAGCAAAAAAGTTAGATGTTACTGTTTTTGAGAGCTTTTTACTGTAGCAAAACTCGAATTCTAAACTCGAATCGGCGAAATGAACGGACTAAATATTAACATAGTTTTTTCTTTTTTTTATCCTTGAAATATTTTTTTTGCTGAAATAATATCATTGAAATAGTTTATTTATATTACTTTCCACAACATGATGCTTCTAATTTTTGGGATAAATACGTTTCTGTTTGAATGCTAAATGGATGGAGATATTTCTAACATCTCCTAATGTTATAAGTATAAATTGTTTGATGATTGCACAAATTTTTTTTTCTTTTTTTTTTTTTTGTCATTAGAGTGAAAGTTAGGATCACAAGTGTATAAAATCAATTAAACTTAATTTTTCATGCTAAACAAGGGTTAAAACGTCATATATAGCAACATATGTAGATAAAAACATTTTTTTATGCATGAGGGTATTTTTAGCATTTTAAAAAATTTAACGGTTAATTTTCGGTTAATTTTAACAACTAAAGAGGTCCCCTTTATTACTTGAGGACTGTGGTACATAACCACACACACACACACACGCATATATATATATATACACACACACACACACACACACACATACACAGTTTGGTTGGGTGTTTGGGCTGCAGAGTAGTCTGGTGGAGTTCTCTGCAAAAGCTGTGGAAACTCCAATGGAGTTGACACACAACAACAATCCAATTACCAAAGACGAAGTCGTCGCGAAGCTCAAAGACGACGGCGACTTCGACAAGCTTCGCCTCAAGATCATTCGCAAGCTCAAGGACGATGTTAGCATCCCAAAACCTCCATTGTTTCTTCTGATTCTCTCTCTCTTAGGGTTTTGGTTTTGGTTGTTTCTGCATTCGTTTCGATTGATGTAATCGTGATCATATAGAACTTTAGAGAATCTCGAAATTCCGTGTTGAAGTTGTTCAACTGGTCTGTTTAGTTTAGCATTCTCTGTTTGGTTCCGTGGAAAGTTCCTTTTATTATTATTATTATTTTTTTTTTTTTCAAGTTTAAAGCCTAATTTTTGAGTTAGGGTTTCTGAACAAGGCGATTATTTGTGAGCAGGAACAATTGCGCGAGAATCTTAGTTCCATTGTGAGGCAATCGGCGGCGCTTGATCGTTTGGGTGCGGAGAATTTGAAACCTAGACAACTTTCGGATGCGATATACCAAGAGGTCGGGTATGTATGTTTTAATCAAAACTTTTGAGATTTCTGTGATTCTAATGTGTCTCTCTGGGTTTGTTTTATGATGGTATTTTGTATATGATTATTTCATTAAAATAAAAATTTGTGTAATTTCCCTTGAGAGATGAGTTTTTGAAGGAATTTTATCCTGGAATGAACGGAATTTTGATTTTTTGAGATGGGGGTTTTCTAATTATTCCATGATTCTAATCAATTTGTTAGGGACAAATTGATGGGCCAGATTTCTGATGGTTTGTGGGGAATAATTAGATCAAGTGATGGCATGAGCAGTGAAATATCAGAAACTGTTCAGTCTGTCTACAACAGGCTGATGGACGCGAAAGGGTTTTCAAACCAGGGGCCAGTTCAAAAGGAAGATGGTGAAAAGCATTCGGCACTTGCCCTAGGCAATGAAGTTGATCATATGATGTCGGACAGTAATGAGCCGAATGAACCGCCGGGATTCTCTCTTGCCTATAACCATCCAAAGAACGGGAATGAGAATTCACAGCCGTCTTTTAGGCAAGAAAAAATATCTGTGGAAGAGCAGCAGGAAGGGCCCTTGACATTGTTACAGGTTAGGCAGGAGCTCAATAGTGTTGATACGGAGCACAAGCAGGCTGGTGACTGTAGTGATGAAGACCCTGATGTGCCTCCTGGTTTTGGCTAATGTGTTAACTTGCAACTCTGAGAGTCACAAGTGTATGAATTTACCAGTGAAGGTAGGACATAACAAGAATGAATCATTCAACCTGAGAAAAGTTTTCTTGTTTCCAATTTCCAACAACCCTGGAAGTTTTTACAGCCAATATTGCCAGATCATAAATCGGATGTTTTATCAAGCTTCCCCTGATTACTGTACTTCTGGGTCTGCTTTTCCTTTTGGCCTTATATTAAATTATTTATGGGGGAAGAGAGCCCTTTGGCAAGTAAACTCTTCTTTCTTTCTGTCCTTTATTTTTTAGTATTATTTTTTTTTTTTTTGCTACTGTATAGTGCCATAGTTTTTTTTCTCTCTCTCTCTCTTTTGTCTTCCCTTCTTTCATAATTAACAAACAACCAATGTGCAAATTTAGGATATGGAGCATCAAGAAATTTTGCCAGTGGACACTGAACGATTAACTGTGGTAATTCAGATTTCTGGAGTTGTACGATTTATTCAATGGAAAGAAACGTAGAGAACTGATATTACAAGTATGCCTTGTCAGTGACAGTACAAGTCACTGCTTTCCTACCATGCATCTGTTTCTCACTGAAACTTAACAGAAATCGGACTCCTAACACAGTGCCTGGCAGAAACCCATGTTAAAAATCCTTGACCATATGGACCCGTCTCACCACTTGAAGTAATGCGGCTGAAATTCACTGAGTAGGTTGCCTTCTGGTTCACTTTCGAGAAGTAAAGCTTGCTGGGTTTGACACTTACGTAGACTCCATCTGGTGCCATAATATTGGCTGTATAAGTTGAATATGCCTCACCAACATTTGTCACTGTACGTGTGAACGTCTGAGATGGTCCTAGTGTGACAGAAAATGAAGGGTAGTTCAGCTCTCCTTCAGGTATGCTTGGTTTTTCTGAGCATTTTATTGGTCTACGTGCAACGATCCCAACTTCCTTATCGTTGTAGCCCAGGCCACATAGGTAAGGAATGTAGTCATCGGGTTGAAGATCATAGATCAGTCCCGGGTCATTGGCTTTTATTGGGTTGACATGCCCTGCACCAGTAGCAAAGACATCTGCAGGGGTAAGTGCTTGATCAAGAATGGCTTTGCCCTCAAGATTTACGATATCAGCGGTGGTCATTATAGCAGATTTAATGGCAGCTGGTGACCAGTAAGGGTGAGAGCTCTTGAGCAAAACTGCTATTCCGCTGAGATGTGGGCATGACATTGATGTGCCAGACATTATGTTGAAAGGGGATTTTGGATTTGTGTTGTTGTCAAGAGGGAATGGCCAAGCTGCTAGAATGCTGACGCCGGGTCCAATGATGTCAGGTTTTAGAATACCTGGACTTGCCAGGTTAGGGCCTCTTGAAGAGAAGGAAGCAATGAAAGGAGCTAGTGAGTCTCCGATGACAGTTCCTTTGAAGAAAAGTGTTGCAGTTGGTGTTGCCGTTGAGTTTATGTAGGCTTTGATCTTCAGTCCATCTGCAAAGCTGACATGTGCTGCAGGAAGAGCATGAGGATCTGCTTCTGTGCTGAAACCGTCACTTTCTTGGTTAACGAGAATCATTGCAGCTCCCCCGGCATTTTTCACTTCTTCCCCCTTGGCAATTCTTCCCACTCCACCTCCTCTCTCACAAAGCACCACCTTATTCTTGACATCAATATCTTTCAACGACCCTTCGGCACAAAACGCAGAATCTGCTTTGCCATTGATTCCAGCATAAACAAGAGGCCACGACGTTTGAGGAAAATCTCCTCTGTGGATAGATTCACCATCGAATTCTTCATCATTTCCCAGCTTTGCTGTGGCTATAATTTTTCTGTCTATGGTGCTTGCTCCAACTGTGAGAATCCAAGGGGCTTCGTTAGATAAAGTGCTGTTGACTGGGCCAGAATTGCCTGCTGAGCAGCTTACGAGAATTCCTTTTTCGGTTGCTGCAAAGGCACCTATAGCAAGGCTGTCGTTGAAAAACGGACGCGACACGTCACCAAGGGAGAGTGAGAGCACATCTACACCATCCTCAACAGCTGCATCAAGTGCAGCTAGTATATCGGCATCTGGACAGTCTTCTCCAAAGCACACTTTGTAAATCGCCAAATGAGCGTATGGTGCCATCCCAACAGCAGTGCCTTTGGCGTTTCCTAGAACATCTGCATAGTTCACAAATCCACCAGCAGCCGTACTTGCAGTGTGAGTCCCATGCCCATCCTCATCAATTGGTGGCTCAGCTTTATCTCCCTTTGTTGCCTTGGCTGCCAAATTGAAAGACCTTGCACCAATCAATTTGTTGTTACAATCTGACACGTTGAAATCACACCTTCCCTTCCATTTAGCAGGCGGAGGCGGCATTCCCTCATCGCTAAACGAAGGATGGCTGGGGAAAATTCCGCCGTCCAGTACCCCAATTATCACCCCCTTTCCGAAATTCGAATCTCTCCAGAAGCCCTTTTGCTGGTGCAACCCGAGGAAGTTGGGGGTGTGAGTTGTCAGTTTCTTCAATATTCTTTCAGGACGTGCTGATATGAAGCCATCTTTGCCTTCCATAGCTCTCACTTGGTCCTGAGTTAGCCTTGCTGCGAAACCCCTCAACACGTTTCGGTATGCGTACAGCATTCGTGGCTGGTTGTCTGAGCTCGCAGCAGTTGTAGCCGGCAAAAAAGACCTGTACCAGCTCTCCAAGTCTTCTGATTGGGAAAGGACTCTGCCCTTTGGTGGCTTCACGTGAATAATATAATTTTGCAAACTGCTCGATTCGGTAGTTTGAGAGACTGATATTACTTCACTTTGCAGTGCAATGACATGAAAGAAGTTGAGCACAAAAATGAAGGAGAGTAAAGAAGTGGTGGCCATGTTGAACAAATTGCCCTTCTTTTCGAAGTAGATGAAGGTGATAAAGCTGAGTTTTGCTATGTCGAAGGTGTTTGCCACACCTGCATATATATAGGAAGAACCAAAGAAGAGCACTGGCCGGCATTTTGTACCAGTTTAACACTTTCATCGTCGGATCCTTTTGGTGCTTGGGGGAATTTTGCATAATTGCAGCTTTGTTAATGATCTGGTTAAGGGAAAAACTATTCTCTGATTTTGCTTATCCTTGGGACGGCTTCAGAGATACTAGTTAGTTTTGTTTTATTGCCATGCCAAGCTTGTTTATGTCTCAGCATTTCGACGACCAAGTCATGGGTAGATCAATTTCTTCTAGAACTTGTAGACTGGGAAAACTTTTAGACTAGTTGTTTGATAATTTTCTTTTTGGCTGGAGCTTGGAACTTCTTGCAAATTTTGATTCCCTGCATTCTTAAGAAATAAAAGGAAAGGTATTTTAATGAAAATAATGATCCATTTGTGTTATTTATATTTGCTACACAATGATATGATGACACGATCTGTTTGGCTGTATTTTCAGCACCAATCACAATCAGAGTCGTTAGAAATGGTAGAACGTTTCATATTTTAACCAATTTCCGTTTTGCCATTTTGTCTATCTTCTAATAATTTGAGTGATAATATATGCTGAAATTTTTTCATCTTACTGATACAAAGTGTTACTTATACATACATATATATATGTATATATATATGTGTGTGTATATATATATATATGTATATCCTGATGTTATCTGGTCAAAATGCTTGTTTTCATATCAACTATAGTAGTGAAAAAAATGTGCCTTCATCTCTCGTATTAAGCCACGGGCTGTAAATCTTTAGCGAAAAGTAATATTCTTGAAAACTATTTTCAACCACGTGATACATAAGGTTGCAGCAATTTCTGGATAAGTAGGGTCCTAAAAGTTATGCTTGAGATGTGATTAACTCCTCTGGGGCACATGCTTCTATGTTAAAAGAAGAAAAAAAAAATTAATTTTTTTATTTGCCCCCTCTTTATATAGTTGCTGGAATAATTGTCTAAACCAAAGTTACACTGCCCATCTGAGCAAAATGGTTTGTTTCTTCTCGCAGCAATGTTCCAAATTTACTTATTTCTATGCTTTATCTATTTTATTGAATTAAATTCCTTAGCTTTATCCAATTAGTATGTGTAGTTTCCATATTTTTTAGCATATATCATGGCACGAATCAGGACTTAAACCGTGGGTTCAATTCCATGTCGAAACCATTTTTTAATAGTTTGAGACTGAACCAAACCGTTTAAAAAACAATCGAGTTTGCATTGTAATATATATATATATATATATATATATATATATATCTAAAGAAAAAAACAAAGACATAATGA
>NW_010366183.1:317984-328928 GCF_000414095.1 Morus notabilis
AAAACTAGCGTGTTTGCATTGTTATATATATATATATATATATATATATATCTAAAGGAAAAAACAAAGCCATAATGAAAAATCTTTTATTTATCACATATCTAAATGAGAAACAACTCAAACATAAAAAAGGACTACAATCTTCTTTCTCAAGAAGACAATCTAGTGCTGCTTACGATCTACCTTTCTCCATATTGAGTTTTGATCTTGACCTCTATCTTTCCAAAGGAAACAAACAAACCAACAAACATCCCATTGCTATATGGGATATTCACACTCCTACTATAGAGGGTATGAAAGTCTGAAATAAACAATCTGAAGTAGACTTTCTAAAGTCATTCACATATATTAATACCAAATTATCACTTAAAAACATGACAGATATTGGGCTCCTAACACTACGCTCAGAAGAAACCCACCTCAGAAATCCTTGCCCAAATGCCCCACCACCATTCTTTCTTCTATAATCTCCCAGGCTAAATGTAACATTGTAAGTTGCTTTCTGCTTCACCTCAGTGAATGTGATCACATCAGGCATGACCTTGATACTAACTCCTTTTGGAGGGACAACTTCCACCTTATAAATTGAGCTAGGTGGGCCCAAACACAATGGAAAAAGAAGGGTAGTTCAGTTGTGCCTCAGGTATGCTTTTCACTTCCAAGCACTTCACTTTTCTCTGAGTTATGACTTGAACTTCATTGTCTGTGTACTTCAAGCCACACAGATAAGGAATATAATCATCTGTTTGGATGTCATAAACAAGGCCAGGGTCATTTGCTTTTGAGGGGTTGACATGGCCTCTGCCCATGGCAAACAGGTTAGCGGGGCGAGAAGTTGATCAAGAATTGGGTTTCCTCTAAGATTCTTCACATCAGCAGTTGTCATGATTGCGGACTTGATTGTGGCCGGGGACCAATCTGGGTGCGAGCTCTTGAGCAAAGCTGCAATGCCACTCAAGTGAGGACAAGCCATTGAAGTTCCTGTGTTGACATGAAAAGCTGAGTTTGAATTTGTGTTCTTGTCCACTGGGAATGGCCACGCGGCTAGAATGTTCACTCCTGGTCCTAGAATGTCGGGTTTGAGAATCCCGGGACTCACCAACTTTGGCCCTCTTGATGAGAAGGAAAGCACCCTTGGAGCAGAAGAGGATTGCCCAATTATTGTTCCTCTAAATGAAATGGTTGCCATTGGTTGAGGTTGAATTAATGTAGGCTTTGATCCTGGACCCTTCGGAGTAACTCGTGTGGCAGGGAGGACATGAAGATCGGCTATGGTACTAAATCCGTCGAATTTTTCGTTCATCGTGATCATGGCTAAAGCCCTGGCTTTCTTCACTTCTTCACCTCTAGAAACCCCTGATGCCCCACCAATCCCCTGGCAAAGCACAATCTTTCCTCTAACACATACTCTTTCAAGTGTCTGCGGGTCGCAGAATTCGGAGTAAACAAGAGGGAGTAACTTGGGCTTGAAGTCACCAGGCTGGAAGAGAGATTCACCCATGTATTCTTGACGATTTCCGAGCTTGGCCACAGCTCGAATACTTCGATCAATGGTGCTTGCCCCAACTGTGAGAACCCAAGGTGCAGGGCCTGAAACTGAACTGTCGAAAGGGCCAACATTCCCTGCAGAGCAGCTCACAAAAATCCCATGTTGAACAGCCCGAAAAGTGGCTATTTGTAATGCGTCTTGGAGGAAAGATTTCTTCGGGAATGAGCCAAGGGACAAAGAAATCACATCGACATCATCTCTAATGGCTAAATCAATGGCTGCTAATACAGCACTTTCAGGACAACCACCTTGTGAGCACACTTTGTAAACATGCCAAATGAGCCAAAGGTGCCATTCCAGAGGCAGTTCCATTGGCGTTGCCGAGGACATTGGCTCCTCTCACGAAATTCCCTGCCGCCACGCTTGACGTGAGGGTCCCATGACCTTCTTCATCAAACAGCGGCGGAGAAACTCTTCCTCCTCCTTTGGTCACTGATCTTATCAAGTTTCATGCCCCAATGAGCTTCTTGTTGCACCTCACCGCACCAAAATCACACTTCCCTCTCCACTTCCTCGGCGGGGAAGGCATTCCCTCGTCGCTAAATGAGATATGCTGTGGCAACACTCCGGTGTCCACCACTCCGATTGTCATGCCTTTTCCCAAGTTTAAGTCATTCCAGAGCCCCTCACCCTGAGACAGGCCCAAGAACTGTGGAGTTCTAGTTGTGTGCAGAAGCAATGTGTTCTCTGGAATGATTGACACGACACCATCCTTCATTCTCATGTCTTCCGCCTCCTTTCCCGTCAGTCTCGCCGCGAATCCTGAGATGACGTTTCGGTACATGTGAACCATGCGTGACTGCTTCCTTGCTCTTGCAATTGACAATGGCAAGAAAGAGTAGTACCACCTGTGTAAAGCTCCAAGTCTCGTTGAAGCCAAGCGCTGTGGCTTTTGGAGATAGACAATGTAGGTCTCTAAACTGCTTCCTTCAATGGCCATTTCCTCTTGTGATTCTGTGACATTGTTTCCTTATGTTGGGAAGACACACAACAATGAAATGATCAAAGCGAAAAGGAAATGAATTCAGTAATAGTAAGCCACAATTGCTGATCTTTTCCATGTTTTTGAAGGAGCTAATTTGTATTGTATGTTACTCGCGTAGGTATTTTTGGCTTCACTTAAATGTGTATATTTATAGCTATGGTGGACGAGGGTAAGAATGAAAGAGATTAATTGGATCTTAGTTTTGCTAAGAGAAATGCCACTAATTGCTTGCTAATATTCCCAAGTTTCTACTCTTTTATTTTTCTTTGTTTATAATAATATTACCAAAAAAAAAAAAAGAAAGAAAAAAAAACTCTTCCAAGCGTGAAGATTTCATGTTAATTATTTTTATTATATAAACACTGAAATGGTCGCTTTCGTTATTATGTTACAAGAACTTTCTTGTTTCTTGCATTTTAGTAATTGGTATTCTCATGAGAAGTATTGTGTTTTTATAATCCACCGAAATATTATGAAAGGGTGAAGTCTAATACAACAGTTGGCACCATGCCCTTTAACTTTCACTGTTTAAGGAGTTCACACCTTTTCAAGTAGACAAAACCATTATTGAAATATGTCAAGGGACATTGCTTCTGCCTTATGTTGAATTCAAAAGCTAATAGTACTTTTGCCCAAACAAAACAACTTTGCCATTTACCTAGTTCCTTAATCCATTTTTTAATCCTTAATTAGAATTAAACTACAAGGTGATTAAGAGGGAACAACTTCTTTTGGTGGGTGGGTCATATACTAAGGATCCGTTTAGTTCGCTGATTCGAGTTGAGATGTGACTTTATGTGAGAGTTTTTTTACTGTAGTAAAAAAGTTAAATGTGACTATTTCTGAGAGCTTTTTACTATAGTAAAACTTGAATTTTAAACTCGAATTGGTAAAATGAACGGGACCTAAGAGTAAGATAACCCTTGACTTGAAATTAACCACCAACCAAAAATAAACAGGCACATGTAATTATACATATACCTCTATATGCAATATGTGTAAATTGGATAGAGTCAAGAAGTAAATATTTTGCCCCTCCATGAGACCCTTTGGTGCATTAAAAAACTTCCTTAATTTGCTTTTAGTGGCCAGAAACTCCTAATGATGATTAAGGGGAACCAATCATAAATGACAATTAATTGAGATGCATTTTAAGACCTAATCCTTTCTGAGTAAGCAAAATACCACATTGAGACAAGCTTCCTAACTGATTATTTTAAATAGCATATCTTTTTTATCTTCATTCCAAGGTGGTAAAATGACTTGTTGGGTGTGAAATTTAAGAATATTAAATAGTATGTCTCAGTGATGTTAGTAGTAATATTTTTATGTTATCATGTATAAACGACATAAAAGTATTAAAAAGATATATATCTTTCCGGAACATAAGTAAGATCATATGCATCACAAGTAAGGCCAGAGCCAGGCTTATTGGTCTCTACTTCATTTATTTATTTTTTCTAATGCTCAGAGGTCTCTACTTCATCCTTTAATACATTCAAATTAGAATATTGGTAGTAAATATATTGAACAGATTTAGGCCTTGTTCACTTCGCAGATTCGAGTTTTCAATTTGAGTTGAGATGTGACATTTTGTGAGACTTTTTACTGTAGCAAAAAAAAAAATTAGATGTGACATTTTCTAAGAGTTTTTTACTGTATAAACCTAGAACTGAAAACTCGAATCGGTGAAATGAACGAGGCCTTAAGTACCTATATAGCCGTTTAGCTTTATATGCTTATTACTCAGCCCAAAGACCTGACTACATGAAAATTTTGATTTATTTAATGAGCATTTGAGCTAGCCAAGACTGAGAAACAATCTCAAAAGAAGATGGAAATCACGTTTCCAATCTTCAGAAAGTTAGATTAATTGGTTGAAAATCTATGAATCAGATCTAGATACAAACAAAATGGGGGAAAAAAGGCCCCCTTTCTCGAACGACCAAGGCTTAATAACAACAAAAAACAGATGTAACGACAACACTAAAGTAAAACGACAACAATATAAAGACTCATATAAAGGACAAGTAGAGACCAAAAAATCATCCTTTGGTGAGTTTTTTGTTTTTGTTTTTGTATTTTTGTGTTTTTGTTTTTTTTAAGGGAAACCTTTGGTGAGTAGTGGGCATTTGGGCTTTACGTACAAAAGTTCCTTTGACAAAGGAAGAAAACACATATAGAAGCCTTTTAACTAAACTGCAAAATTCTGTTAAATAAGGAGAATTCTATGGTAGCGTTCTCTTTTAAACTGTCACATATGTATTATATTTTGTCCGCTTTCATAAACATATGCTAACAGTCGAAAGATCTGTCAAACAATATGCATTTTTTTCCTTTTCTGTAAACTTGGATTTGACATTAGAAACCAATAACAGTGTTCACAACATACAACAACAGTGACAATAAACAAAAACACAAAAAAAAAAAAAAAAAAAAATCATTTGGTCTTTTTCATCAGTAAAGGAGGCTAACATTTTAAGAAACTAAACTCAATGAGGACTACTTTAAGAAAAGTGACCCCCATTGGACTTATTCTGTTTATTTTTGCCTTCCAGCACAAGAAATTAATCTTATTTCTCTGACCCAAATTTCTAGACGGCAAATATAGCAGTTATCTGGCTTCTAACGGAATACTTATCAGATTTCCACACCAAATAACCCTGCTCAAAGGGATTAGTACTCCTCCCAGGACCACTCACTTGGATAATCTCAATCTTATATTCAGCCTTCTGATTCACCTCTGTGAATGTAAGCTTATTAGGAGTCACATTTATTCCTGTTCCCACAGGTGGATAAACATCCAAAGTATACTCCGAGTTAGCCTCTCCAACGTTAGTCACCGTCCTCGTATAACTCAATCTCTCATTCCCCAAAAGGACAGTAAAAGTAGGGTAGTTCAGCTGCGATTCGGGTATGGATTGCACCTCAGAGCACTTCACTGTCGTTTGTGTGATGGTCGAGACTTGATCATCCGTGTAGTTTAGTCCACACAAGTAAGGAATGTAGTCTTCTGGCTCTATGTCGTAGATTAGGCCCGGATTGTTGGCCTTTGAAGGGTTGACATGTCCCGCCCCGGTCGCGAAAACGTCGGCTGGGGAGGCCTTTTCGTCGAGGATAGCCCCGCCGCCGAGGTTTGACACGTCGGCGGTGGTTAAGATTGCGGACTTGATCGTGGCCGGGGACCACTCGGGGTGCGAGCTCTTGAGCAAAGCCGCGACCCCGCTAAGATGAGGGCAAGACATTGAAGTGCCTGAGATCATGTTGAAGGTTGCTTTTCCGCTTGTTGTAGAGTTATCCACGGAAACCGGCCAGGCCGCGAGGATGCTGACGCCGGGGCCGATGATGTCCGGCTTCAAAATCCCTATGCTCGCCTCGCTCGGTCCTCGCGACGAGAACGACGTCACCACCGGGGCGTGCGAGTCCCCGATCACGGTCCCTTTGAAAAGGATCGTGGCTAGGGGACTCGAAGAAGACTTTATGTAGGCTTTGATCTTCAGAGAAGCCGCGAAGCTCACGTGCGTTGCGGGGAGCACGTGAGCGTCTGCTAAAGTACTGAAACCATCTATCTTCTCGTTCATGAGAATCATGGCGATACCTCCTGCGCTCTTTACTTCAGTACCCTTGTCGATTCTAGCGATGCCTCCTCCTCTATCGCATGCCACAATCTTCCCTTTTACGTCGAGGCTTTGAAGCGACCCCGGCGCGCAATACTTGACGGACTCGTTGCCGCTCGCGCCGGGGTAGATGAGCGGGTACGGCTTTGAGGAGTCGAAGGGCGCCAGCTGGTTAAGCGACTCTCCTTCGAGGACTTCTCCGTTGCCGAGAATCGCGTCGGCCTTTATTTTTCTGTCAACGGTGCTGGCTCCGACGGTGAGGATCCATGGAGCTTCGTTTGATAAAGTGAAGTAGTCCGGACCTTCATTCCCGGCTGAGCAGCTGACGATGATGCCCTTTTGGATGGCGGCGAAGGCCCCGATGGCGATGGAGTCGAAGTAGAATGGAGCGGAGCCGCCGCCGAGGGAGAGCGATAGGACGTCGACGCCGTCCTCGATGGCTGCATCGAGGGCCGCCAATATGTCGGCCTCGCTGCAGCCCTCAGCGCAAACCCTGCACACAAATCATAGAATACCAGTATTATTAATTATAAAAAGAGTAAACTTATTAGGCTCCGCACAGAAACAAAAACTAATAGACTTGTGGAACTATTCAACTTCAATACAGAGCAGACGCATTTTACTATGAAATATATTGATAGTTTAATTTCTAGAATATATTATTATACATAAATTTAATTTGAAGAAGAATACTCTTCATTTCAAAATTCGTTGATTTATGATGTAGTTCACTAAAAATTTATCTGTGTGTGATTATTTACGGACATAAATATTGTAAATATTCTTCATTCTCTTGCCTGTACATGGCGAGGTGCGCACGGGGCGCAATACCGGCCGCTGTGCCATTGGCCATTCCAAAGGCATTGGCGCCGGAAACAAAGTTCCCGGCGGCGGTGCTCGACGTGTGTGTGCCATGGCCTTCAAGGTCAAACGGTGGCTGACCACTAGGCGATTTTGTACCAGTACTTTTAGTACTAGTCACAAAGTCCCTTGCACCAATCAGCTTGTTGTTACACTCTGTTCCAGTGAAATCGCACTTGCCTCGCCACTTTGCCGGCGGAGGCGGCAACCCCTCATCGCTGAACGAGGGATGGTCCGGCCAAATTCCGGTGTCGAGAAGTCCGACGATCACCCCTTCCCCTAATCTCGAATCATTCCACAGTCCTAATCCTTGGAACAACCCCAAGAACTTAGGCGTGTGAGTTGTGTGTAAAGAGTAGATCTTCTCTTCACGAGCCGACACAAAGCCGTCCTTCTTCTCCATGGCTTTCACTTCGTCCGCCGTCAATCTCGCAGCGAAGCCACTGACGACATTCTTGTACGCGTGAACCAAGCGTGGATAATGTGAAGATCTTGTGGTGGCGATGGTAGGAGTTGTGGAGGGCAAGAATGTTTGGTACCAAGCCTTCAAATCTTGATCCGAAACAGAAAGTACCCCACTAATTTGTGGTTTTTTGACGTGAACAATGTAAGTCTTTAAGCTACTAATTCGATCATGATGATCATGATCAGCTTCAATCTTGGCACTTTTCTCAAATACTAATTTCATTTTTTGATAATCAGCTCCCACTAGATCAGAACAATTAAGAATGATGAAAAGCGACACAAAAAGATACACCAGATTCAAGGCTTTCCACTCCATGTTTAATTAGCACTTGAATTTAGGACACAAAATGATATCTCTATGTTTGTGTATATATAGACATATACATATATAGGTGAGATTAGTATTGGTAAGCCGGCAGACATAAAAATATTTAAGGTAATAGGAGCAATTGATATCAGGCGCCTTCAAAAGATCCGCCAGGTTTGGAGTACCAGAACATGCACAAAGTTCTTCGATTTTTTTGTATTTTGTATTTTGGGTTTTTGATGAAGCACAAAGTCATTGAATTTGTTGCTTGGTAAAACCCGCAAAATATAGTTAGAACAAGGCGGCGATAAACCTTATGCCTAGACGGTTAAGCCATGGACTTAAGGAAATAAGTTTTTTTTTTTTTTTTTTTTATTAGCAAAAGCCAACTGGCTGTATAAGACGTATATGTATGTCCTGGCACGAAAATATTCCTTTAAGAAATACGGGGAAACAATTAAATTTATTGTTCTCTTAAACAAGAATAGAATCACGTTTAAAATAAAAATAAAAACAGGAACAGCTGGGAAGTGTTGTTCTTGGTTTTTGACACTTTCAAAGGAATCTGCTGCATGCATGCATGCATGCATGCCTGGATGTTAGGAGTCTTCCGTCTCTTTGCCCTGCATCTCTGTACAGACTTTGGGCCTCTCTCTTATGGGCTTTGGTAGAGCTCGCAGTGGGGCACTTAAGAGTATTAATGCTATAAATGAGAGAAGAGAAGAGAGAGTTGTAGTAAAGAATTTCATGTACTACAATTAAAATATCAAATATATTTCTAGTTATAGTCTTAAATTATCAAATATATTTCTAATTATAGGACCATATGACTGCTGGTACTCTCTACCATAATACTTGGAGATATCATGTTGTTATACTAAAAATTCTGGTTACTGGTGATCACCAACTTGTATTCTACTATGACACTTATAGGTATTATCCCGTTGCGATACTAAAAGTTCATCTAATTGACAACCACCAGTATCCTATGAAGATACATTGCGATAGTAGTGTGTAGATCATTGATATCAAGAAAAATGAGACAAATACCTTTTAGAATGCATAGATATTAGATTTTTACTTATTACACTTGATTAATACCCTACTCAAGAAACTATAAAAGGATATTAATTGTTAAATTATAAAATTATTGTTGGCCCACCTCCTGATAGCTTAAGGTTTTGGAATGGATTGGTAAACTAACATGGTATCAAAGCGGGAGGTCTTGAATTCAAACCCCCGTAATTGCACTATTTATCTTCATTTAAAAATTGTCATGTATTGGGTCTTTAATATATCTCGGACTTAAATATTTCACGTGTTGAGCTTTCCAATTAATTTACCCACACGATTGCCCATTGTCTAGCCCACACGTGAGGGGGAGTGTTAAAGTATGAAACTATTGTTGGCCTACCTCCTAACAGTTTAAGTTTTTGAGATGGATTAGTAAACTAACATTAATCAAGAATAAATGATAAAAATCTTAAAACAACTCACCATCTGGTGAGTTAACTAATTCTTATCTTAGCATGTGATACTTTACAATCACCCGTAGCTATTGATGGTGGCCAATCATACTACCATCAGTTTCTCATTGGAATACTTGAATAAAAAATAGAAAAAAATTGCACAAAATTTATTAATAAAACAAGAAATATTTATTTCTTTTTAATGACAACACAAAAATATCAAAAAGGGTCATAGAAAAACGGGTGGCAAGAGGCAACATGTAAATTTCTAACAATTCGAGCGGTATAGAATCGATCTTTAGCATGAGAGCAATGCCTTTATTTATTTCGTAAATACTGTTAGACATTTTGACCTTACCTTCTCTTTTTAAAAATCAACTTAAGAGAGAGTTCAAAAAAAAAAAAAAAAATAGTTGCCTTTCTTTTCTGGTTTCTTATTTTTGTTTTCATGTTTCTTTCTGACTGATGATTCTGGTTACATTTTTTTTTTTTCCTGCATAGATTATGTAATAGAGTAAAAAGAAATAATATTATAATGGGGATAAGGTTCGGATCAAGCTTTAAACAACGACGAATAAATAGTAAAAAACAAAACTAAATTGACGAGTTAAGTAAACGACAATGTTATAAAAGAAACGACTACTATAACTGAAACCTCTAGCTGATGTATGATCTGTTTACTGTGGATGCGCACAGAGAGAAGCTACCAGAAAGTCTACCAACTACCAAAAATAGTCCACAAAATCTAAAAAACAAAACAACCTTGTCCAATTATTTTTTTTAAAAAAATCTAAAAATCTAAAAAACACCTTAAATAAAATAAAAATAAAAATAAAAAAAATGGCATTTCTCAGGTCAGTAGTGGCTTCAACAACCGCCATTGCAGCTGCCTCTGCTATACCTGTAGCTTTTGCTCTTTCATCTTCTTCTTCTTCTTCTTTGTCGTTTCGATCTATTCGATTTTCCAGACCCCAAAACCTTCCCTGTCTCTCGTCCACACAATCTCTTTTCCCAAATCAGTTGGGCCTCGTCGGAAGCTTCACTCAGCCACACTCGGCTCTTCACATGGTCGGACCCGTATCAGAAGAAAAGCCCTCCTCTCAGGTTCGCTCAAATTCAACAGACCCAGTTCTTTCATTATTATTATTATTATTATTTTTTGGCTCTTTTCCTTGGTGGGTTTTGATCTGAATTTTGATTTTCTTTGATGGGGCTTTATCTGATTGAATGTTGAAATATCTCGACTTTGGAAACGCAGAGTGATGATGCCGTCTTGCCAGAGCTTCTGGTGAGTTTGAATTTTCTGAAACTTAATTAAAGTTCTTTATTTTTTTCTTGAAAGAGTGATGATGCCGTCTTGCCAGAGCTTCTGGTGAGTTCGAATTTTCTGAAACTTAATTAAAGTTCTTTATTTTTTCTTGAAAATTAAAGTTCGTTTTTTTCCTCTTAATACAAAATCTGTTGTGATGGAAATATTTTCAATACTTATTGAACAATCAGGTTGTTATGCTGATTTTAATGAAAACAACTCAAAATTGTTGGTTTGATTTGGTAACAGACGGAATACATGGTGGATATGAAGTGTGAGGGCTGTGTTAACGCTGTCAAGAATAAGCTGGAAACAGTTAATGGTAGGCTTTCAGAAGCAGTAAAAAAAGCAGTATATTTACTAGTATCTTTTGGTGCTTCCC
>NW_010366183.1:329340-338504 GCF_000414095.1 Morus notabilis
TGTTTAGAAATAAATCAAGTTTACTTCTTTACTCTTTCAAAAAATTATTTTTTCAGGAGTTAAAAGTGTTGAAGTGGACCTGAGCAATCAGGTAGTAAGAGTTCTTGGTTCAGCCTCTGTGAAGACCATGACCGAAGCTTTGGAGCAGACGGGTCGAAAAGCCAGACTAATTGGGCAGGGCGTTCCTGAAGGTTGGTCATTCAAATCTCCATCTTTCTTTCTTTTTGATAAGAATTTCAATTTAATTCCCTTCTTCATGAACTTATAGCTAAAGCATTGAGTTATTGCTTTGTACTTCTTGGGTTAGCATGATTTGTTTGCACGGGAATAACAAGCATTATTTAGTTCATGGTTGATTCTGGTGGTGACAGCATAAACTTAACTGCTCAAGTGTTGTTTGACACTTTTCTTGAACTACAGATTTCTTGGTCTCTGCGGTTGTGGCAGAATTCAAAGGCCCAGATATTTTCGGGGTGGTTCGATTGGCACAGGCGAATATGGAATTGGCTAGGATTGAAGCCAATTTTAGTGGATTGTCCCCAGGGAAACATGGATGGTCTATTAATGAATTTGGTGATCTCACAAGAGGGGCTGCAAGCACTGGGAAAGTGTTTAACCCAACAAGTGAAGAACCTGCCAATGAGGTGTGTTTTCACACATTACTTCTTTCCTTATTTTATGTTCTTGGAAACTTGAATAGTTGAACAAATTGACTTCTCCAATCAATACTTTAAATGGTGCGTACTGTAGAATATTGGTCTAAAAGGTCTGTTAAGCTCTTATGAGGACTGCATATATTAGTCTTCGAGTGCAAGTATTCTTTTTTGTTACAATTGGTCATGATTAACATTCGGATGTAATTAGTCTGATAGAGAATTTGTTTATGCTCTGTTCTCTGTTCTGCAAATCAAGTTAAATACCCTTATTCCTAAGTGGGTGCTTTCTTATTTTCAGCCAGTTGGTGACCTGGGAACATTAGACGCTGATGAGAAAGGTGAGGCCTTTTTCTCAGGAGTCAAACCGAAGCTGAGAGCAGCCGATTTGATTGGACGGTCAATAGTGGTATATGGAACAGAAGACAAATCGGATTCTGGTATCGCAGCTGCAGTAGTTGCTAGAAGTGCCGGTGTTGGTGAAAACTACAAAAAGCTTTGCACCTGTGATGGCACCACCATATGGGAAGCCACCAACAACGACTTCGTCACCGGCAAGGTCTAATATTACCTTATGAAAACACCATATAGTGCACATGCTGGAGTTGAATTTTTATATAGTTTCTGTAGTTTGCAGTCTCTGTGTTTCTCTAAAAATTAGCTACTTATGTGTAATTGTCATACACTATTTAATGTTATAAAGGCTGAACCATGAAATCATGACCTCTTCCTTTGTATGATTTTTGCAATGAATAATGATTACGACAGGAAGGAGATTCGTGGATGTGCATACTTGCGGTGGATAAAGGAAATTTTTATTCATGAGTATCCCCGTTGCATGAATGGTTGTTTGTATCTAGTTTAACCCAAATTCATCTGTAAACTAGCTTTATCAAAGTAGAGAATTTTGAAACAACTTTATTTTTGTTATAAACTTGAGCCAAGCATAAATAAATTTGACCATTCAAATGCTATTTAGTGACTTATGTGTAAGTCAAGTCAATTTTCGTAATAAAATTTCCATCGTTATTAATTATTAAAATTGGTTCAACTTTGAGAATTAAGTTCGATAATTTTTTGATTGTTAAGAATGGTTTTTTTTTTTTTTTTTTTTTATTTCTTAATTTTAAGAAAACGGACATTTCGATAAAACGCAATGAATGTAGCAGACCTGCAGATGGTGGATAAAGTAACGCGATTCTCTTCCATGTTCTGCTCCAACAATTAAACAAGTTATGCTTACACCACATGTTCTAAAGCTAAAAATTACATCGACACATTGCCTATAATCTTATTCTTCAAATTGCCTATAATTTTATTCTTCATGATCTATTTCTCTTCAGGTTTTCTGAGGAGGCAAGAGCCCTTGTCCTTTGGCCATTTCGTATAAAGCAATTGCTGTAAGGACCTTTGCATCGGCTGTCATGCGCCAGAGTTTTTCGTAAGGGACTACACAAACCCTAATCATCTCACCGTCTTCGCGAAGACCTGTTTCTTTCCCTTGCAGCTGCGTTATAATTCCTTTCTCGACCCGTCCTCTGTATAGAAAGAGGCTTATTTCTTCATCACAACCTCCCTGCACATGTAAACAGTAAAAGGATTATTAGAATCATATACAATGAACATTACCGACCAGCTTAACAAGAAAGACTCGGTTATAACTGGAAATGTTAAGTGGTATTTACTTGCTTCATCATCTGAAACTTACACGAGAAATGGAAAAGACAGTCATAAACTGATTTAAAAACAAGATGCTCAAACGTCCACAAACCATTTTCAAGTCCGACTCGCTTGCTTTATCTGGCCTCATTAAATTGACCAAAACTCTACTCAACTACAGGATAAAGGCCAGCTTACTGGCGCTTCTGTAAAACAATGCTTCGGTATATTTAAGTTATTGCTAGAATTGGTAACATTGCCTACAGTTAAAACCTAGAAATTTGGGACACTTCCCCATTAAACAAAAGAGCAAACGACCAACTTACTGGAGAGGGAAAAACTCTGCATCCAGTAGACGGGTCCAGGAAGGCTGTAAGGTCTATCATGTCATCTACATTTAACTTCAAACCAATCTCCTCTTCAACCTGCCATAACCAAGACAAGATTATACACTTGGAGTTCAGCTAAACTTGCTAAAACTTAATAGGTCAAACTGTCAGATAGATAGAGACCTCGCGAACTGCAGTCCCAACAAAATCACCCTTGTCATCGTCCAACATTCCAGCAGGTAATTCCAAAATGAACCTACCAACAGGGACTCTAACCTGGAAAATAACATGAATTTGCACGAGGCTTTTAGACAAGCTAGTTGAACAGAAGTTATTGTTTTTTGTCTTTTAACTAAAGAATCATACTAAATGAGGCCAAACCTGTTCAGTGAGAACAGCATAAGTCTCTCCCTCCGATTCTAAAAGAATTAGTATGGCTACAGCCGGTCCTCGGGCAAATACAATACCTGGAACCTAAACAAAAATAAACATGTTTTAGTCAAAACACAAACAAGAAGATGACTGAAAGGCACCAAGAAGAGTAGTAATGGAAGATTAAGAAACAAAATACGCCAAGCATATCCGAAGATTGATTATTCATGTCAGCATGCTGAAACCAACATTTAAGCATAAATATGAGACTCTTGCTAGGCTCTAGATATTTAACCAAACTGGAAAGTTTAAATTTTGACAAGTAATTATGCCAAATGAGCCTCCTTCTTGAGAACCAGTGAAATTAACTGATGCTATCGATAAATACTGGGCAAATGTAAGAAGGATAATAAACAGACAGAAAGATAAAGAATTGATGTAGATATTATCATATACCTTTTTTCCAGTTTCTTTGTCAAAAATGTCAGCTTTGAATTTGAGAAAACCTATGCGCTTTCCAAACATATCCACTCCCTGTTATTTGAAAGGAAAAAAAAAAAAAAAGTTCACTCTGCGCATCTTTGCAACAAGCAAAAACTACTCCTTTGGGATTGCAAAGAGGAAGAAATTAAACACCGAATTCTAAATTTCATATCCACATGCACTAGTTATTGATTAAGCAAAAAAACGAAAACCCTGACTAGGTTCAAGATTCTTTAACCAAACTGGAAATTTTCAACTAGGCCAAATGAAATTGCAATCACAGGACAACAATAGCAAAAAATTAGGATTTAATGACCTGAATTACAACTCGTTCCAGCGAAAGTTCACCGCCGGAAAAAATCCCGGTCTTACTTTCGGCGTTCTTCAACCACTGCTTGAACAAGGACGAATCAATGGCACTCCTGCAAAATCAAACACCAAGATTTCAACTCTTATTGCTCCATTTTTTTAACGGTAGATCATTAAAGGAAAAAAAAAAAGAGGGATTAACTCGCCGGAATTATGCGTCGGAGATACCAGGGGCGGTGACGACTTGGACGAGCTGGGAAAGTTGATTCGGGAGCGTAATAGAGTGAGTGAGGGTTGGCAAAGGGCTCTGGAGGGAGAGTGGAGAGGAGAGAGATTGTCATATTTTAAAAGTTTTGCGGCGAAGGGCTCTGGAGGGAGAGTGGAGAGGAGAGAGAGAGGGTGAAAAGGAGAAGGTTTTAGAGAGAGAGTGGAGACGGAGTTGCAGTTGCAGACGCATCGGAGGTTGAAGAAGAAGGTGACTCATCTCCGTCATTACACTCGCCTTTTGCACACGTGGTGAGATTTCTTTATATCCAAAACATTTTCGGAAACGACTGAAATCACAATAAAGACGAAACATTTGCGCAATGCAGCTAGAACTTTATTATTTGTGAGTTGGACTTTAGTTATTTGATTTTGACGTATGGAATGGAATTATAAATTGGACAATTTTGAGCATCCAACTTGACAGACAATCAAGAAAAAATTAATTTTGAACAATAATAGTAGTAGATTTTTTAATTAATTGCATTTGTAAAATTAATTTGAAAATTAAAAAGTAAATTTACATAAAAAAAAAATATTATAACAAAAAAAATTAAATTTAAATTATTATAAGAAAAAATACTATAACAACTGCGACCTACGAAAGGAGCTTAATTCTTCGTTTTCACTAATATTTTCTTTTTTTGACAATCGTTTTCACTAATATTTTAGTTTAACCTGTAGGCTTTTTCATGCTTTTAGTTTGTGACATCAGTGTAATATGGTGTCGTTTATATGAATTAATTGTCGTTTTAGCTTTATTTATTGTCGTTTTTAGCATCATCTCATTTATCCTCTATAGGTAATCTTGCCGTCTTCTGAATTACTGCCGTTTTTAGGTCTTTTTTCGTTCTTTATAGATTGTTTCTCTTATATAGAAGTGATTGTCGTTGTTTTCAATCGATGTCGATTTGGACATTGTCGTTTGTATGAGCGTCTGTGTCCTGAGTTTGTCGAGACCTCGCAGTATGTTACTACAACAATATATATAACAAATCGCTCATAATCATGATTTAGCAGAAGATCTGGTCCCACCAACATATATAACAAATTACTCATCATATTATTAAGATTTGCTAAAAGAAATATTTGATTGAAAAACTCGATACATCTATCGGCCGTGTTAAACAACGTAATAGTGGAACATTACTAAAACAAATAAAAAAAACAAAAACAAAAAAATTAACTTAGTAGTGGAAGGGTACAAAAAGAAGCATGTACCTATTCGTGAAGGGACACTCATATTGAAGAGACATGACAAAAAGACACGGTTTCATGTAAATTGGTGAATACGAAACAACGAAATTACTATCATGAACGGGTATGACTAAATTTTATTTCCGGAAAAAAAGGTAAAATAAGAAATATATAAGCAAGATAGTTAAAAGACACACTTATTCATGCGAAGGGATGCTATTCGAATTAAAAGATTCGATGGAAAGATGAAACGTACACATACGAGTATACGAGCATGCATGCACATCTAAAGGTTGCAACCCTTGCGAATGAGTACTTATATCATGAAAGTCTATATAAACAAGTCTAATTAGAACTTGGCATTTTACGTAGCAAATTCTGAACGGTTATATCCAACAAATCAGTCCTCACGCGCACGCTTAAAAAAGATTTCAATCATGAAGAAAAATGGCGACGCCCCTACGAACAAGTCCCCTACCAAAAAGCAAGCACCGACAACCCAGCCCCGACGCGACGAGAGCGAAAATAGTAATGTTGCAGCAATTGGCGGACCGTCATTGATCATCAACAGGCAGTCTGCCCCTACGTCTTCTCCTTTTCTTCCTCTTTCTCTTAGGGCTCAAGGCGCGACTACTGGTGGCGGCGCTCCCGGCATAGGGAGTGGCGTTATTGCTTCAACCGCCGTCGCAGGTGGAGGGATTCAAGTTGAGAGTACTTCTGAAGTACCACCTAGTGGTAGTCGGCCACTGAAGAGGAAGTCCGAGGTTTCCGCACCTGAAGGCGTTGTGCCTACTTGCAGTGTGTGTAGCAAGGTTTTCGCGTCCTGGAAGGCTCTCTTTGGCCACATGCGATCTCATCCCGAACGCCAATGGCGCGGATGTTTTCCCCCTCCAGTTGCCCAACAACAACTCTCACGTGCAGGTGTGTATATATATGCTATATATATAATATACGTGCGTGTATATGTGCTATATATATATATTGTTCTTGGGGTTTGTACTTACGTACGTGATGAATAATATATATTGTGGATGGACAAACATGCAGGTGATCATCAAGCGGCTTTTGCTGAGTCCGGTGGTGGCAATACACAACGAAGAGAAGAATTGGATATTGACTTGAATCGACCCCAAGAGGGAAATTTTGGTGCTCCAACTGATCAAACGAAGAACGATGATGGTGGTTTTGATCTCAACATGCCACCTATGCCGGATGATGATGATGATGCTTCTTAATTAGTTTGTTTGTTATGTGTAGTTACTTACTGTGCTTTTCTTGCTTATTTTTATCTGTAATTCAACTAATATTGTAAGTGACTAGCCATACAAAAAAAAAAAAAAAAAAAAAAAAAAAAAAAAAAACCAACAACCCTGATATATTGCATGCAAGTTTTGACTGTTAACTTTAAAAAAAAAAAAAGTTAATTACAAACTCTATTTTACATGCTTATTTTATTAAAAGAAAAAAGAGAATTAGGATAACAAATAGATAATTAGTAAAGAGTGTGCGTTGAATTACATGCTTAGTTCAAAATCTTAGTTTGAATAATGCCCCTAAAGGAATGCTATTATCTGTTGGGCAATTTATACTGACACCCCTGTGCTTTACTAAAATAACCAGACACCCCCTTGACCAAAAAGAATAACATCAAGACCCCTTCTTCTTAACACTGTTAAAATTGGTTCTGAAATGACAAAAGTACCCTATTTAATTTTAACCATTGATCTAATAATACTCAATCTCAACCTTCCAATATTAGCTTCAGATCAGAGTATAGCAAATCAAAAGGACATCAAAAACCCTAACCATAAATGAGAACCATAAAAGAATATAACTCTATGGAGGGCAGCCACCCCTCTTTAGAAATTCAAAAATTAAAAATTAAAAATTGCATGCTGAGCGATTAGTTAGGAGCGAAGGGCAGGCGATAATCGCGCAGCTGATTTCGTGAATGTCCTAAATTCATAGGACAAACCGCTCGAGTCATGTAAGCGTCCAAACATTCTAAATTCTACAACAAATCTCAAACTGAACTTAATTATGCCCTCGATTGAAGACCCTCATTCTCTTTAAACTCAAAAAACTTTTAACAAGTGTCATGTTCTCCACTAGTAGGTTACGCAATAACTTTTTAAATAGAGGGGACTTTTTGGAATATAGAAACACTTTGCATGGATCCATTTTGTGGTTATTTAGATCTAATTTCATACCATCGTGTTATTAGAAAACCTATATACATGCATTGCAAGTGGATTTATTTATTAGATTTCTGAATAAGTATGAAGCCGAAGATGTTTATGGATGCTACTAGGCAGTATAATTCGTTCTAGTTGAGAGAGTATTTTACTAAAGTAGTATTAAGTTATAGCATATGCTATGTGGTAAGTCGTGTAAGTAGTAAAAATAAAATTGTGAAATTATTCATGTTGTTATCTTGTGGTTTTTGTGCGTTTATTTATTTATTTTTTGTTTGAATGTATTCAGGACAGATGCATCCCGTGACATGTTAAGCATAAATAATTCATTTTGAATTAAATTAGTAGATTATTTATGAAGTGTTATTTTGAGTAACAGAGATAAAGCAAAAGTAAGCTATGGTGACTAAACGGGGGTCGTAAAAGGCAGCGTGTAGAAGAGGATAAAGATCATTTTTCCTCTTCGGCTAGTAAAAAAAATTTATAAGTACGATGCTCTCCACAGAGGTTTGGTAAGATATGTACTCATCTTAGTGATCCTAGAAGGGCGTTGGTTAAAGGAATGGAGTTTGCGGGGTTGTTGGACATAGTTGGCTTGAACATATGCCACAAATTGATTATGTGGATGGTGGACAACTTTAAAGAGGAGGATTGATCATTAACTATTTTCATTCCGTATGAAAATGAGCACTTTTATTTGTTTAAACACTTCAACTTTATTCTCACTTACGTTCCATATTGCTCGTTCAATATTGTCAACGATCCGAAATTCATATGCGTTATTACATATGGTTTGACTGTCACGTTCTTTTCTCTAGCATATTACGATAATCTATTATTCATTTGCTTAGCTTTTGTTAATGTCCAAACACGTGCAGGTAGTTATTCAAGGGAATATCAAGCCAATATCATGCATTATGCTAGGACCTCTTCAAAGGAAGCAATATCATGCATTGTCATGCAGTTATGTACATCATCGGCTTCCAATTGTATACTATGCAATTCATTTTGTATTGTACTAGTTGACCTTTCTATTTCGAGTTTCTTATTTTACCACGTCAAGGTTCAAGAATTGACTTCTTTAATTACTAATTTCTTCCTCCATACCTCCTAAAATTTCTTATTTTGTTGGTCATACGTTTTCACCCTTCTTATTTTCTTGCTCTCATTTGTAATACATGCTTCTTAGAAAATGAAAATCTCATTTGTAATACATGCTTCTTAGAAAATGGAAATATTCTGAAATTCTGATAATCATAAAACATGCATTTTAAAGTTACATTAACATGTTTTTTTGAGTATCAAAACAAACGACAATACATTTAGATTTATTGAACAACAACTTTCTCGCACATTGTACATAACTACTACGTCAATTTTTCACTTATTAATGAATATACATGTTTTGGACTGCCCACATATATTATCGTTTTTGTTCATAGTCTGCTTATTTAATTATACGTTTACATATTTTTTAACTCATGACATTTTACAATTTTGGCCCTTGACCGAATAAGATAGTATTTTCTCACATGTGCTACTCCTGACAGCATCTTTGACACTTAAAAAGAACCTCACAATCAGGTTGTCACTTTCAATGCTAACAACACGTTTCAACGTTTAGTTTATAAATTAAAATTATGTTATTAAAATTATTTTTAATTTACGTATATTTTTTATAAAAAAAATATTATAATAAATTA
>NW_010366183.1:342647-346815 GCF_000414095.1 Morus notabilis
AAAATATTATAATAAATTATAAATTTTAATTTTAATTATAATTTAAATTTTTTAATTAAATATCCCTTAATATAAATTATTCATCACGGTATAGGTGTCTCTCCGGTCCGAACCCTTTATGTTATATAAAAGTTAAATATTGATTAAAAAAATATATAACAGATAACTGTAGAAAGAGAGTATACCATAGGAAAAGATATATAGAAAAAAATGGGGAAGCTACTTTCTTTTCTTTTTTTTTTCTTTTTTTGACAAAAACAGCATATCATAAATTTTTTTTTTATTTACATATATCTCAATTCGCAGCCATTAAATTAGGATAAAAATATAATAAACCGTTGAAAATAGAGTTATTTTTTTTTACCGGCAAAACGCCAAAACCACTAGACACAAATAAATAAATAAATAAAACGTAGAAGCCGTACATCCAGTCCAAAAAAAAAAAAAAGGATGTATCTGTAATTCTATTTTTTTCACAGTAATTCCAACTTTGTTCGGCAGTCACGACTCACACGGCATTGTGAGTCTCATGACTCGTGGTTTATCAATCTGAAACTTATCGAGCCAAGAAAATTAAAACAAAAATCAGATTACGTATCGTAAAAAAATCTTATACAGTAAAAATACACGTGAAGAATAATGATTCTATTCTTTTTGCTGATTTAAATTTAAAATTTAAATTTTATTACAATAAAAAACTCTAAAAAATAATTACATTTAATTTTTTTATTATAATAAAAAATTTTCACATAATATCACTTCTTAAATATTTCTCTTTCCTCCGTTGACTTACTTGGCATTAATAATTTTTTAAAAATAACGTAGCTTCCAAAATGCAACGTACAGCGCACGACCAGTTAATAAATATAAAATATCCACAATTTGTCTCCTTTTCTATACAAGTTTCCAAAGACAACCACAAGAACAATAACAACAGAGCAATCTAGGTATGGACTTGTTGAGTGTAATTCTACTTGTGATTCTCACATGGGCACTAATCAGAACCGCCCATTCCATCACAAGACCAAACCCCAACATCTCCGGCAAGCTTCCGCCGGGACCGAAGCCGTTACCGGTGATCGGAAACCTCCACCAGCTCGGCGACAAGCCCCACAAGTCCCTCTCTCGTCTGGCCCAACTCCACGGGCCTCTTATGAGCCTCAAGCTCGGCCAAGTCACGGCCATCGTCGTCTCTTCACCGGCGATGGCCAAAGAAGTCCTCCAAACTCACGACCAGCACTTGTCGAACCGCACCATTCCCGACGCCCTCCACATCCTCGGCCACCAGCACACAGGCCTCCCATGGATTCCGGTCTCGAACCACTGGAGAACTCTCCGGAAGATCTGTAATACCCAGTTGTTTGCTGTCAAAGTTCTTGATACGAATCAGGTAACGGAATTTGGATTTTCTAACCTTTTATAAATTAGTCTTTATTCTTGTTTTAACGATGCGGAATTCGGTCTTTTTTTTTTTTTTTTTTTTTACCCTTTACATCAGGAACTAAGAAGAAGAAAAGTCAGGGAGCTTTTTGAGGGCGTGAGGAGAAGTGGGTCAGCCGGAGAATCCGTTGATATTGGGAGCGAGGCTTTCACGACGACGCTGAACTTGCTTTCGAACACCATTTTTTCGGTGGATTTGGCGGATCCTAAGTCGGAGTTGGCTAGGGAGTTTAAGGAGGTTGCTTGGGGTATCATGAAGGAAGCGGGGACGCCAAACTTGGGAGACTATTTTCCTTTGCTTAGGAAGATTGACCCGCAAGGTATTAGGCGTCGGATGACGGTTCATTTTGAGAGGATTTTGAGCTTGCTTGATGGGATGATTAACCAAAGGTTGAGAGTTAGAGAATCGTCTGGTGTAGTTCATGGTGATGTCTTGGATACACTTCTAAACATCATTGAAGAGAAAACCGAGGACATCAACAGACACCAGGTCTTGCATTTCTTACTGGTAAGTAATTATTCTTTACTTAAAACAAATTCATTGAATTTACGTATTTTTCTTGATTTTAGTATGATGTAGTTCTTAAATAATTTTACGACGAGGTGCTCTAAGGGTGTAACTATACAACTTAAAACACTGCGGGTGTAACGGTGTTATTTAAAAGATTTTTTAAACACCGTCTGATTTAAATCTGACCCTCATGATCAACGGCTTAACCGTAAAATATCTCTATTATTATCCTGGTTGGATTATGTTACTTTTCTCATTCAGGCATTTCATCGAACAGGTTCTGTTCGTGGCGGGGACGGACACAACAGCCTCCACGTTCCAATGGGCCATGGCGGAGCTGCTCCGAAACCCGGAAGTCCTCTCCAAAGCGAGAGCGGAACTCAACCAGATCATCGGAAAAGGAAAACAAGTCGAGGAATCAGACATTGCTCGTCTTCCTTACTTACAAGCAGTAGTTAAAGAGACTTTCCGGTTACACCCGGTAGTCCCATTACTCCTCCCTCGCAGAGCAGAAACGGACGTGGAAATCGGAGGCTTCAAAATCCCAAAAGGAGCACAAATTATGGTGAACGCGTGGGCCATAGGGAGAGATTCGGGCACTTGGGAGGACCCAAATGAGTTTAAGCCGGAGAGGTTCTTGGGATCGGAGATCGACGTTAGAGGACGGAGCTTTGAGCTGATACCGTTTGGCGCCGGGAGAAGAATATGCCCCGGTTTGCCTTTGGCCATTAGAATGCTTCATTTGATGTTGGGGACGCTTATTCACTCCTTTGATTGGAAGCTTGAAGATGATAAGAAAGATGTTGATATGGACGATAAGTTTGGAATTACCTTAGAAATGGCTCGGCCTTTGCGAGCCGTGCCCAGTCCTGCTCAAGGATAAAAAAATAAAAAATAATAATAATAAAAAAACTCTTAAGCCCGTTTAATTTACTGATTTGAGTTTTTAATTCGAGTATAGATATGAATTTATGTGAAAAATTTTTACTGTAATAAAAAAATTAGATGTGACTGTTTCTGAAAACTTTTTACTGTAACAAAATTTGAATTCTAAACTCGAATTAGTGAAATTAATAAGACTTTAGTATTTATCTAAATAAATGCTTTCATTGACAAGCATCTTGATTCCTCTTGGATATTTTTTTTGCTCGATTTTGTTAAATTTTTAGACAAATTTTAATATAATCTTGATGTGATTTTGTGGTCTAAAATTGTCTTGATATTGTGGTCTAAAATTGTCTTAGTGTGGATTTTTTTTGGGATATTTATATTTATATACTCTATGTTTGAATTTATTTAAAATTTATACTTTCGTTATTTTATCTCATCAAATATATATGTACAAATTAGATTTAATGTAAAAATTTATATTTTATCTCGGTCAATTAATGTGCATCTTTAAAATGAGTAAATTATCTTTAAAAAAAATTTAAAAAAATAAAACTTTAAGTTTAAAATTTTTATTTTTTTCATTTAAGGATATTTTAGGTATTTTAATGTTAAAATCGAGGGTTGGTTGTGAAAAAATATAAACTTAGGTATTAAATTTAATTTCAAGAGATATATTTGGTAGATGGATTCGTTTCCTGATTCGAATCATGATTCGTGGTTCGCTACAGTATTTTCTCTCACAAAAAATTCACGTAAATCGAAAATAGTTTGAATCACATGGTTTGAATCTTCCAACCAAATGTCCTCTAATTGTTTTGCGTCGTACACAAATTTCATCATTGTTTTATGCTTTATTGTCGTTTCCCTTTCTTTCCTTCTTTCTATTTTTTCACAACCTTTTATAGTCGCCTCTCTCTCCATGCCTTTTTTTTTTCTTTTTGAATTGGGATGGGAAAATTGAACTCTTAACCTTAAAATTGGAGGCTAGCGTATGAACTTGTGGGATATATTGGGTGCGTTTGGAATTGGTTCCAAAACGTTTTTGTTTTTTGTATGAAAATGAAAACAAAAACAATTTTATTTTCATTTTGGAATCATTTCTAAAAATGCGTTTGGTAGTTTTATTCAGAGATTGATTTCAGTTTTAAAAAAATTGAAACTGCGTTTGGTGGTTTAATTTTTGAAAACATGTAATAATATATTAAATGAACGTTAATAGAAGAGTAGGGGGGGCAGTCGAAGAAGAGCGGCGGCGGCGGGCAGTCGGAGAAGAGAGCGGCGGCGGCAGGGGAGGAGGGGCGCGCAGTTGCAGACGCCCAGGGGGGG
>NW_010366183.1:346923-351220 GCF_000414095.1 Morus notabilis
CGGGCGGGGTGGAGAAGAGGGAGAAGAAAAAAAAAAAAGATCCGTTTTCAAAACTGAAAACGTGAAAATGAATACAGGTTTTTTTCATTTTCACTTTTTCAGAAGAGACAAAAACATTTTTGTTTTTGTTTTTCAAAAACTTTTAAGCCAAACACATTTTCAGTTTACATTTTCATTTTTTAGTCTTGAAAAACGTGAAAATTGAAAATGAAAACATAAACAAACAGGCCCATTAATTACCACTAAACAATACTTGCAACCATTCAAACTTTTCATGAAATCATAAAAAATAAAAAATAAAAAATACTTTGTATTGACACCCCTTCAACTTTATAAGTTTGATAATAAAGTCTTTTATTTTTTTTTTTTGGCAATTCACCTCATAAACTTTGAAATTTATTGCAATGTTAGTATAATTGAAAACGAAGTTAAAAATTTAGACTGTATCTTTCACATGAGTGTTTAATAAGTGTAATTAATATCTTTTTACATTAAATTGACTCTTATATACGCATCACGAGCGACATTTTTTTGACAAATTGGGAGTTACCGTTTTGGAGGATAAATTGGTGGTCCTCTAATTTCAAAAAAAAAATTCATTTATGACGTGTATAAAGAGTTCAATTTAATGATTATCATTATTAAACACGCATGTGGAAAACATCGTTCAAATTTTTTAACTTCATTTTTAATTTGACTGATAATACAATAAATTTTAAAATTTACGGGGTGAATTGTCAAAAAAAAAAGAGTTAAAACTAATTTATCAAACTTGTAAAATTAAAAGAGTGTCCATAAAAAAACCCATAAAAAATTGTAGAAAACCGTAAATAGAGTTATTCAATATATATATATATATATGAAAAGAAAATGTCTCTACCAGATCAATCATAACAAACTCCAAAACAATCAGAATCCATGTCTAGTACGTAAATAATATTATTAGCTAATAGTAATATCTCTCGAATAGAAAACATGATAGATATGGGACTTCTAACAGAGTACCGCTTATGATCAGATACCCATTCCAAGGATCCTTCTGCATGCTCATAAGCAAGCTTAGAAACATAAAACTTGCTTCTAACGAAAGTCACCGAAAAACTTGCCTCTTGTTTCAATTTAGTGAAATCCAACTTCTCAGGCTTCACAACAACCCTCACTCCTTCAGGTTGATCAATCTTGACAGTGTAAGTCGAATGAGCTTGTCCAACATTAGTCAAAACCCTCTTGAAAGTGATCTTTTGAGAACCATCAAACTTAAACAAAACAGAAAATGAAGGATAATTCAAGTCCTCTTGAGCAATTTTCTTCCTGTCCGAACAGTTCACTTTCCTCTGCAAGAAAATCCCCACGTTTCTATCTGTGAAATTTAGGCCGCACACGTAAGAATCATAGTCTTCAGGTTTTATGTCGTACACAAGTCCCTGATCATTAGCTCTAGTGGGGCTAACATGGCCTGCGCCGATGGCCAAGACGTTGGCGAAGTTGAGTTTCTCGTCAGGGATCGGCTGGCCTTGCCGGTTTAACGGATCAGCCGTCGTCATGATTGCAGACTTGATTGCCGCCGGAGACCAATCGAGGTGAGAGCTCTTGAGGAGAGCAGCGATGCCGCTCAAATGAGGGCATGACATGGACGTCCCGGAAATGACATTGAACGATGAGATTGGTTGTGCTTCTTGTCGAGAGAGTTGCCAACACCAAACTCAAAATTACCCTAATCTCAGAAAGAAATTAACAAGAACGCAATCAATTTGTTTGATCGAGGTTCGGAGAAATTACTTGTCCTACGTCCCCGTTAAGCTATCCCACAAAGAGTTCTATTCCACTATTAGAGAAGAGATTACACCTTCACAGCTCACCAATCACAAAGAAACCTCACACCCAATTACAAGGAATGATTTCCGGAGAAGAGACCCAAGTGTTTCCCTTAAGAAAATACCAAGTGGGAGATAAAAAATCTATACTACCCAGATTTTCTTGGAACCCAAACACTCTTACAAATTCTCTCTCTCTGTTCCACCGGTGGAGCTTCTCTCGTTACAAATCTGTGGAAAACTGAGTAATTCCACTGACAATACAAGCCCCTCTTTTTATCTAACACAATACAACATTAACTTAGATTAACCTAGATCTAACGGCAGACTTGAGCTCCACGTGTAGAGTGAAGATCTATTCTTCAAAATAGCTGTACCGCATATCCTTCCCTAAGTAAGTGACTTGTCATTTTGGTGAATCCTTCTCCAAAAGAATTGTCGTTTGTGGAATTATTCTTACAAACTCCACCTTAATTTCACAGAATGACAATTTGAATAATTTGCTCCTTGTGGGGTCATTGCTCATCCCTCTCATGGTCATGTCTTGCCAATGTTGAGAAGTTTCAGACATTTCTGAAGCTTCCCAGCAGTGACAACTTTTGTTGCCATGTTGGAGGGATTTTCTTCTGTATCAACCTTTTCCAGCTTGATTGAGAATTCCTCCACCTTCTCTCTTATAAAGTGGTGTCGTACATCTATGTGCTTCGTCTTCTCGTGGTAGACAGGATTCTTGCATAGGTGAATGGCAGATTGGCTGTCAGAGTGTATTGTTGCAACTTCTTTAAGAACTCTTAACTCCTTTAGTAGTCCCTGCAACCAAATGGCTTCCTTGAAGCCTTCTACTCCAGCTATGTACTCTGCCTCGGTGCTAGATAAGGCCACTACTGGTTGTAGTTGTGCCTTCCAGCTTATGCAATTTCCACCTAGAGTTACCATGTATGCTGAGGTAGATCTTCTCCTATCCCTGTCACCTGCAAAATCAGAATCTACAAACACATCTAGATGCAAAAGATCAGTTTCTTTTTGTTATATTAGTCCACAGTTTAAAGTACCCTTGATATACCTCAGTAACCATTTCATGGTTAACCAATGTTCATGACTTGGATTTGACATATATCTACTCAATACACTTACTGCATGGGCCAAATCCAGTCTGGAACATATCATTGCATACATCAAGGATCCCACTACACTTGAGTATGGGATTTTGGACATTTCCATCTTTTCATCCTCTGTAGATAGGGATTGTTCTGCAGATAGCTTAAAATGAGCTGCCAAAGGAACTGGTACTAGTTTGGCCTGATCCATTGAGAACTTTTGAACAACTTTCCTGAGGTAGTCTCCTTGAGATAGACTTAACTCCTTTTGCTTCTTGTTTCTCTTAATGTCTATACCTAAAATTCTTTTTGCTTCTCCAAGGTCTTTCATATCAAACTCGGAGCAAAGCATTCTCTTGACATCTCTAACCTTATCTGGATCACTGCTGGTGATTAGCATATCATCTACATATAGTAGAAGATATACTTGTTTCTTGGTCTCTAGATCTTTGAAGTATAAACATGAATCATATTAACTTCTTTTAAAACCTGCCTTGGTCACAAAGTTATCAAAACGTCTGTACCATTGCCTAGGGGACTGCTTGAGTCCATATAAGGACTTCTTTAGTAGACACACCTTGTCACCTTTCCCTTTCTCTTCATATCCTGCAGATTGGTGCATGTAGATTGTTTCCTTGAGGTCTCTATGAAAGAAGGCTGTCTTTGTTGGGAATGGTGTCCTAGAAGCATGAGATGTAATAGGATATTTATTATTTATTTAATAAAAGAGTTTATTCATGATTTTATGTGCATATATTTATGAATATTTTATAAATATCAATAAAAATTCCATGATTATTTATGTAACCTTAAACATTGTATATAAGTGTTATATACAAGAGGATAATGTTTAAGGATAATAATCAAAAAGTAATGTTCATAATGAATTTAAATTAAAATTCAGAATCTTTAATTAAAATATTATTAATACATGTCATTCCCATTTAGAATGGAACGGTGTTATCCGCACTGTTAATATAGCGAGATATTGAATGAGTGTATTTCGCATAATGAGATTATATGGAACAAGGACACAGACACAATATGAATTTCTAATAATTCCGTTAAGTATAGAAATTCTAATTGAGTCTACCGATGGTCATATATAGGATGATCTTAATCCTGAGTTCTTAACAGACTCCTATTTATGGATTTGTGTCTTTTGATTTACTCGGTACGGATTCTGAGATCCTGAATCTTATTCCTTGTATTTTGGAGACATGATGAAGTAGGTAGCCGGGAATGTTATTACACGAGATGGAATCCATTCCTTCTTAAGAAAGAAGTAGATAAATAATTCTCTTGAGGGTTGATTCGGTACTTGGACCAATAGGAGCTCCGATTCATGAATGTGTTTTATGAATCACTGTCCATTAGAAAATCAAT